>NW_024607808.1:0-10000 GCF_018296145.1 Oncorhynchus tshawytscha | reverse complement strand
GAAGGTTGTTTTTAGAATGAGCCAGAGAACATACACGTGATTGACAGTTAAAGCTTGTGTTTCTCTCGACAACCAAAGGTTCAAGGATGCAAACTACAATGTTCACCTAAAAAGGTATGAGACATTTAGAATGTGTAGCCGTTTCACTTGACTTGAGTGAATATATGCTGGTGTTTCACTATTCAAGATGTACTGTAAACCTACAGGACTGTAGATCTCCAGGAAGAGGGTTGGACTGAACCCACAGGACGGTAGATCTCCAGGAAGAGGGTTGGACTGAACCCACAGGACGGTAGATCTCCAGGAAGAGGGTTGGACGGAACCCACAGGATGGTAGATCTCCAGGAAGAGGGTTGGACTGAACCCACAGGATGGTAGATCTCCAGGAAGAGGGTTGGACTGAACCCACATGACGGTAGATCTCCAGGAAGAGGGTTGGACTGAACCCACAGGATGGTAGATCTCCAGGAAGAGGGTTGGGCTGAACCCACAGGATGGTAGATCTCCAGGAAGAGGGTTGGACTGAACCCACAGGATGGTAGATCTCCAGGAAGAGGGTTGGACGGAACCCACAGGATGGTAGATCTCCAGGAAGAGGGTTGGACTGAACCCACAGGATGGTAGATCTCCAGGAAGAGGGTTGGACTGAACCCACATGACGGTAGATCTCCAGGAAGAGGGTTGGACTGAACCCACAGGATGGTAGATCTCCAGGAAGAGGGTTGGGCTGAACCCACAGGATGGTAGATCTCCAGGAAGAGGGTTGGACTGAACCCACAGGATGGTAGATCTCCAGGAAGAGGGTTGGACTGAACCCACATGACGGTAGATCTCCAGGAAGAGGGTTGGACTGAACCCACAGGATGGTAGATCTCCAAGAAGAGGGTTGGACTGAACCCACAGGATGGTAGATCTCCAGGAAGAGGGTTGGACTGAACCCACAGGATGGTAGATCTCCAGGAAGAGGGTTGGACTGAACCCACAGGATGGTAGATCTCCAGGAAGAGGGTTGGGCTGAACCCACAGGATGGTAGATCTCCAGGAAGAGGTTTGGACTGAACCCACAGGATGGTAGATCTCCAGGAAGAGGGTTGGGCTGAACCCACAGGATGGTAGATCTCCAGGAAGAGGGTTGGGCTGAACCCACAGGATGGTAGATCTCCAGGAAGAGGGTTGGGCTGAACCCACAGGATGGTAGATCTCCAGGAAGAGGGTTGGGCTGAACCCACAGGATGGTAGATCTCCAGGAAGAGGGTTGGGCTGAACCCACAGGATGGTAGATCTCCAGGAAGAGGGTTGGACTGAACCCACAGGATGGTAGATCTCCAGGAAGAGGGTTGGACTGAACCCACAGGATGGTAGATCTCCAGGAAGAGGGTTGGACTGAACCCACAGGATGGAAGAGGGTTGGACTGAACCCACAGGATGGTAGATCTCAGGAAGAGGGTTGGACTGAACCCACAGGATGGTAGATCTCCAGGAAGAGGGTTGGACTGAACCCACAGGATGGTAGATCTCCAGGAAGAGGGTTGGGCTGAACCCACAGGATGGTAGATCTCCAGGAAGAGGGTTGGGCTGAACCCACAGGATGGTAGATCTCCAGGAAGAGGGTTGGACTGAACCCACAGGATGGTAGATCTCCAGGAAGAGGGTTGGACTGAACCCACAGGATGGTAGATCTCCAGGAAGAGGGTTGGACTGAACCCACAGGATGGTAGATCTCCAGGAAGAGGGTTGGACAACCCTGCTCTAGCATAAACACATGGGAAGCTATTCAATATTCAAAATGAAGTCACCGTGTGAGGCATGGGTGCATCAGTGGACTCTAGGGGGTTTTAATTTATAAGTTATCGTTATTTATTGTGTTTTTATTCCTTGAGTTATTATTTTTCTATATTTGTCTCTCTGCATTGTTGGGAAAGGACCCGTCAGAAAGCATTTCACTGTTACTCTACACCTGTTGATTACACAGCATGTGACAAAAATACAATTTGATTTGAATCTGTCGTATAAATAAACAAAATATCTAAAATAGTTTTTTCTCTATTGGAATTTGGTTGTGCTTTTAGAATGTTGAGAGAACTGTGATAAAATATTGGAAATTCAACTGTCTTTTAATGTGGCCGGAATACAGGTTGCAATCTCATTCGTCAACGTCTCAACAAAACATTACCCAGTTATCCACGTTGAAATGATGTGGTGTTCCCGGTCGGTAGAGGATAGCCTTTCTATGTTGTTGTACTGTTTAGCAGAGTTAGTGTCAATTCAGGAAGTACACTGAAATTCCAAATGATCTTCAATGCTTTTTCAATGAGGAAAATGTTTCAATGTTGCATTGAAATTTGGTTAACAGTCTGAAATTGTCACGCCCTGGTCTAAGTATTTTGTGTTTTTCTTCATGTATTGGGTCAAGCCAGGGTGTGGCATGGGGTTTTTGTATTGTGGTGTGTTTTGTCTTGGGGTTTTGGTGTGTATGTATTGGGATTGTAGTTAGTGGGGTTATCTAGCAAGGTCTATGGCTGTCTGGAGTGGTTCTCAATCAGAGGCAGGCGTTTATCGTTGTCTCTGATTGGGAACCATATTTAGGCAGCCATATTCTTTGAGTTTGTCGTGGGTGATTGTCCTTAGTGTCGTTGTTCCTATCTCTTTATTTATTTACACAAGTATAGGCTGTTTCGGTTTTCGTTACGTTCATTGTTTTGTAGTGTTTTGTGTTTATTCGTGTTTTACGTTTGTTCATTAAACATGGATCGCAATCTACACGCTGCATTTTGGTCCGACTATCCTTCACCACAAGAGAACCGTAACAGAAATGACTGGATTTGAAAAGGAACTGACCCCAAACCTGCTCCTCAGTCAAAATCGACCTCGAGGCCGACCAAGTAACATGGACTCATAAATGATGTTGCAAGGTTAAAAACAAAGTAATGTACATTCTTCATCAGTACAGTGACCTCGTTTTCATATAATGGATAGTTAGAAAACTCAAAAAATAAAGTGCCTCCACTTTGCACGTTGTCAGATAAGATCCTTTGAAATATTTCAATGTTATTTTGTCTTGATCAAATTGTCAGTTCTCAATAATATTGTGCTTGGTGCCTTCCAGCATATTTCTAATGTTGTGGTCTATTATCTTTCCCCCTCGCTGTCACATTGGGAGCACAGTCTTCTGAAATTGTATGTATATTCTGAGTCCCAAACGTCTTCCTATTCCCACAGAGGAACCCTATTCCCTATGTAGTACACTACTTTTGACCAGAGCCCTATGGGGAATAGGGTGCCTATGGAGAATAGGGTACCATTTGGAACTCGCACTATGTAAATGTGTCTTTGAGCTATTTTGACGAAGCATATTAATAGCAGGCGCTTCCTGTGACATAAAAATACCACGATGGCGTACAACCAGTGTGTAATGTCAACCACTGTGACGGATAACCAAAACAATTTATAACCATTTAAAATTGTACCGTGCATGTTACGGCTCTCTTCTATCTCCTCCTCTGACGAAGAGGTAGAACAAGGATCGGACCAAAATGCAGCGTGTAGATTGCGATCCATGTTTAATGAACAAAAAACGAAACACAAAATAATACAAACACTACAAAAACAAAGAACGTAAGGAAAACCGAAACAGCCGATACAAGTGAAAACTACCACATAGACAGGAACAAGGACACTAAGGACAAGACAAAACACACCACAATACAAAAACCACATGCCACACCCTGGCCTGACCCAATACATGAAGAAAAACACAACATACTTAGACCAGGGCGTGACAGTGCATTCGGAAAGTATTCAGACCCCTTGACTTTTTCCACATTTTGTTACGTTACAGCCTTATTCTAAAATGGATTATATCAATGTTTTACCTCACCAATCTACACACAATACCCCATAATGACATCACAATACCCCATAATGACATCACAATACCCCATAATGACATCACAATACCCCATAATGATTAAGGAAAAACAGTTTACACATTTTTAAGAAACTGAAATATCACATTTACATAAGTATTCAGACCCTTTACTCAGTACTTTGTTGAAGCACTTTTGGCAGTGATTACAGGCTTGAGTCTTCTTGGGTATGACGCTACAAGCTTGGCACACCTGTATTTGGGGAGTTTCTCCCATTCTTCTCCACAGATCCTCTCAAGCTCTGTCAGGTTGGATAGGGGGCGTCGCTGCACAGCTATTTCCGTGTGTCTCCAGAGATGTTAGATCGGGTTCAGGTTCGGGCTCTGACTGGGCCACTCAAGGACATTCAGAGACTTGTCCCAAGGCCACTCCTGCATTGTCTTGGCTGTGTGCTTAGGTTCATTGTCCTGTTGGAAAATTAACCTTCACCCTAGTCTGAGGTCAGTAAATCACAGATTCTGGAGCAGGATTTCATCAAGGATCCTCTGTACTTTTCTCCGTTCATCGTTTACTTGATCCTGACTAATCTCCCAGTCCCTGTTGCTGAAAACCATCCCAATAGCATGATGCTGCCACTGTAACAGTATAACTTTAGACCGTCCCCTCACCCATACCCGGGCACAAACCAGGCACCCTCTGCACACATCAACAACAGTCACCCACGAAGCATCGTTACCCATCGCTCCACAAAAGCCGTGGCCCTTGCAGAGCAAGGGGAACCACTACTTCAAGGTCTCAGAGCAAGTGACGTCACCAATTGAAACGCTATTTAGCCGGCACCACCGCTAACTAGCTAGCCGTTTCACATCCTTTACACCACCACCATGCTTCACCGTAGGAATGGTGCCAGGTTTCCTCCAGACGTGACGCTTGGCATTCAGGCCAAAGGGTTCAATCTTGGTTTCATCAGACCAGAGATTATTGTTTCTCCATGGTCTGAGAGTCCTTTTGGCAAACTCCAAACGGGCTGTCATGTGCCTTTTACTGAGGAGTGGCTTCCAATTGGCCACTCTACCATAAAGGCCTGATTGGTGGAGGGCACCAGAGATGGTTGTCCTTCTGGAAGGTTCTCCCATCTCATCAGTGGAACTCTAGAGCTCTGTCAGAGTAACCATTGGGTTCTTGGTCTGCTCCCTGAACAAGGCCCTTCTCCCCCCGATTGCTCAATTTGTCAGGCCGGCCAGCTCTAGGAAGAGTCTTGGTGGTTCCAAACTGCTTTCATTTAAGAACGATAGAAATCAAATCAAATCAAATCAAATTTTATTTGTCACATACACATGGTTAGCAGATGTTAATGCGAGTGTAGCGAAATGCTTGTGCTTCTAGTTCCGACAATGCAGTAATAACGAGCAAGTAATCTAACTAACAATTCCAAAAAAAACTACTGTCATACACAGTGTAAGGGGATAAAGAATATGTACATAAGGATATATGAATGAGTGATGGTACAGAGCAGCATAGGCAAGATATAGTAGATGATATCGAGTACAGTATATACATATGAGATAAGTATGTAAACCAAGTGGCATAGTTAAAGTGGCTAGTGATACATGTATTACATAAGGATGCAGTCGATGATATAGAGTACAGTATCAACGTATGCATATGAGATGAACAATGTAGGGTAAGTAACATTATATAAGGTAGCATTGTTTAAAGTGGCTAGTGATATATTTACATCATTTCCCATCAATTCCCATGATTAAAGTGGCTGGAGTAGAGTCAGTGTCATTGACAGTGTGTTGGCAGTAGCCACTCAATGTTAGTGGTGGCTGTTTAACAGTCTGATGGCCTTGAGATAGAAGCTGTTTTTCAGTCTCTCGGTCCCAGCTTTGATGCACCTGTACTGACCTCGCCTTCTGGATGGCAGCGGGGTGAACAGGCAGTGGCTCGGGTGGTTGGTGTCCTTGATGATCTTTATGGCCTTCCTGTAGCATCGGGTGGTGTAGGTGTCCTGGAGGGCAGGTAGTTTGCCCCCGGTGATGCGTTGTGCAGACCTCACTACCCTCTGGAGAGCCTTACGGTTGAGGGCGGTGCAGTTGCCATACCAGGCGGTGATACAGCCCGCCAGGATGCTCTCGATTGTGCATCTGTAGAAGTTTGTGAGTGCTTTTGGTGACAAGCCGAATTTCTTCAGCCTCCTGAGGTTGAAGAGGCGCTGCTGCGCCTTCCTCACGATGCTGTCTGTGTGAGTGGACCAATTCAGTTTGTCTGTGATGTGTATGCCGAGGAACTTAAAACTTGCTACCCTCTCCACTACTGTTCCATCGATGTGGATGGGGGTGTTCCCTCTGCTGTTTCCTGAAGTCCACAATCAACTCCTTAGTTTTGTTGACGTTGAGTGTGAGGTTATTTTCCTGACACCACACTCCGAGGGCCCTCACCTCCTCCCTGTAGGCCGTCTCGTCGTTGTTGGTAATCAAGCCTACCACTGTTGTGTCGTCCGCAAACTTGATGATTGAGTTGGAGGCGTGCATGGCCACGCAGTCGTGGGTGAACAGGGAGTACAGGAGAGGGCTCAGAACGCACCCTTGTGGGGCCCCAGTGTTGAGGATCAGCGGGGAGGAGATGTTGTTGCCTACCCTCACCACCTGGGGGCGGCCCGTCAGGAAGTCCAGTACCCAGTTGCACAGGGCGGGGTCGAGACCCAGGGTCTCGAGCTTGATGACGAGCTTGGAGGGTACTATGGTGTTGAATGCCGAGCTGTAGTCGATGAACAGCATTCTCACATAGGTATTCCTCTTGTCCAGATGGGTTAGGGCAGTGTGCAGTGTGGTTGAGATTGCATCGTCTGTGGACCTATTTAGGCGGTAAGCAAATTGGAGTGGGTCAAGGGTGTCAGGTAGGGTGGAGGTGATATGGTCCTTGACTAGTCTCTCAAAGCACTTCATGATGACGGATGTGAGTGCTACGGGCGGTAGTCGTTTAGCTCAGTTACCTTAGCTTTCTTGGGAACAGGAACAATGGTGGCCCTCTTGAAGCATGTGGGAACAGCAGACTGGTATAGGGATTGATTGAATATGTCCGTAAACACACCGGCCAGCTGGTCTGCGCATGCTCTGAGGGCGCGGCTGGGGATGCCGTCTGGGCCTGCAGCCTTGCGAGGGTTAACACGTTTAAATGTCTTACTCACTTCGGCTGCAGTGAAGGAGAGACCGCATGTTTCCGTTGCAGGCCGTGTCAGTGGCACTGTATTGTCCTCAAAGCGGGCAAAAAGTTATTTAGTCTGCCTGGGAGCAAGACATCCTGGTCCGTGACTGGGCTGGGTTTCTTCCTGTAGTCCGTGATTGACTGTAGACCCTGCCACATACCTCTTGTGTCTGAGCCGTTGAATTGAGATTCTACTTTGTCTCTGTACTGGCGCTTAGCTTGTTTGATAGCCTTGCGGAGGGAATAGCTGCACTGTTTGTATTCAGTCATGTTACCAGACACTTTGCCCTGATTAAAAGCAGTGGTTCGTGCCTTCAGTTTCACACGAATGCTGCCATCAATCCACGGTTTCTGGTTAGGGAATGTTTTAATCGTTGCTATGGGAACGACATCTTCAACGCACGTTCTAATGAACTCGCACACCGAATCAGCGTATTCGTCAATGTTGTTGTCTGACGCAATACGAAACATCTCCCAGTCCACGTGATGGAAGCAGTCTTGGAGTGTGGAGTCAGCTTGGTCGGACCAGCGTTGGACAGACCTCAGCGTGGGAGCTTCTTGTTTTAGTTTCTGTCTGTAGGCAGGGATCAACAAAATGGAGTCGTGGTCAGCTTTTCCGAAAGGGGGCGGGGCAGGGCCTTATATGCGTCGCGGAAGTTAGAGTAACAATGATCCAGGGTCTTTCCACCCCTGGTTGCGCAATCGATATGCTGATAAAATTTAGGGAGTCTTGTTTTCAGATTAGCCTTGTTAAAATCCCCAGCTACAATGAATGCAGCCTCCGGATAAATCGTTTCCAGTTTGCAGAGAGTTAAATAAAGTTCGTTCAGAGCCATCGATGTGTCTGCTTGGGGGGATATATACGGCTGTGATTATAATCGAAGAGAATTCTCTTGGTAGATAATGCGGTCTACATTTGATTGTGAGGAATTCTAAATCAGGTGAACAGAAGGATTTGAGTTCCTGTATGTTTCTTTCATCACACCATGTCACGTTGGCCATAAGACATACGCCCCCGCCCCTCTTCTTACCAGAAATATGTTTGTTTCTGTCGGCGCGATGCGTGGAGAAACCCGCTGGCTGCACCGCTTCGGGATTGCGTCTCTCCAGTTAGCCATGTTTCCGTGAAGCAAAGAACGTTACAGTCTCTGATGTCCCTCTGGAATGCTACCCTTGCTCGGATTTCATCAACCTTGTTGTCAAGAGACTGGACATTGGCAAGAAGAATGCTAGGGAGTGGTGCACGATGTGCCCGTCTCCGGAGTCTGACCAGAAGACCGCTTCGTTTCCCTCTTTTTCTGAGTCGTTTTTTTTTTTTGGTCGCTGCATGTGATCCACTCGGTTACACTGGTTGTAAGGCAGAACACCGGATCCGCATCGCGAAAAACATATTCTTGGTCGTACTGATGATGAGTTGACGCTGATCTTATATTCAGTAGTTCTTCTCGGCTGTATGTAAAGAAACCTAAGATGACCTGGGGTACTAGTGTAAGAAATAACACGTAAAAAACAAAAAACTGCATAGTTTCCTAGGAACGCGAAGCGAGGCGGCCATCTCTGTCGGCGCCGGAAGTAAGAGGCGACTGTGTTCTTGAGGACCTTCAATGCTGCAGACATTTTTTGGTACCCTTCCCTAGATCTGTGCCTCGATACAATGCTGTCACCAGCCCCAGTCCCAGTCCATCCTCTCACCAGCCCAAGTCCATCCTCTCTCCAGTCCCAGTCCATCCTCTCACCAGCCCAAGTCCATCCTCTCACCAGCCCCAGTCCATCCTCTCATCCCCCCCCAGTCCATCCTCTCACCAGCCCAAGTCCATCCTCTCTCCAGCCCCAGTCCATCCTCTCACCAGCCCAAGTCCATCCTCTCTCCAGCCCCAGTCCATCCTCTCCCATCCCAGACCATCCTCTCACCAGCCCCAGTCCATCCTCTAACCAGCCCCAGTCCACCCTCTAACCAGCCCCAGACCATCCTCTCACCAGCCCCAATCCATCGTCTCACCAGCCCCAGACCATCCTCTCACCAGCCCCAGTCCATCCTCTCACCAGCCCCAGTCCATCCTTTCACCAGCCCCAGTCCATCCTCTCTCTAGCCCCAGACCACCCTCTCACCAGCCCCAATCCATCCTCACCTCAGCCCCAGTCCATCCTCTCACCAGCCCCAGTCCATCCTCTCACCAGCCCCAGTCCATCCTCTCTCTAGCCCCAGACCACCCTCTCACCAGCCCCAATCCATCCTCTCCTCAGCCCCAGTATATCCTCTCACCAGCCCCAGTCCATCCTCCACCAGCCCCAGTCCATCCTCTCTCTAGCCCCAGACCACCCTCTCACCAGCCCCAATCCATCCTCTCCTCAGCCCCAGTATATCCTCTCACCAGCCCCAGTCCATCCTCTCACCAGCCCCAGACCATCCTCTCACCAGCCCCAATCCATCCTCTCCTCAGCCCCAGACCATCCTCTCACCAGCCCCAGTCCATCCATCTCTCCAGCCCAGTCCATCCTCTCACCAGCCCAAGTCCATCCTCTCAGACCAGCCCCAGTCCATCCTCTCATCCCCCCCCAGTCCATCCTCTCACCAGCCCCAAGTCCATCCTCTCTCCAGCCCCAGTCCATCCTCTCCAGCCCCAGTCCACCCAGCCCAGTCCATCCTCTCTCCAGCCCCAGTCCATCCTCTCATCCCCCCAGACCATCCTCTCACCAGCCCCAGTCCATCCTCTAACCAGCCCCAGTCCACCCTCTAACCAGCCCCAGACCATCCTCTCACCAGCCCCAATCCATCCTCTCAGCCCCAGCCCCAGACCATCCTCTCACCAGCCCCAGTCCACCCTCTAACCAGCCCCTCTCAGAGACCACCATCCTCTCACCAGCCCCAATCCATCCTCTCACCAGCCCCAGCAGTATATCCTCTCACCAGCCCCAGTCCATCC
>NW_024607807.1:0-37945 GCF_018296145.1 Oncorhynchus tshawytscha | reverse complement strand
CCCTCTGCTGGTCGCCTGCCAAGAAAGGGGTTATGAAAAACAACTGCCATTTCAGTTTATGGAAGTGTCTGAAACCTAACTTAAAGGAGAAGACACCTGACCTGATAATGTCATGCTAAAACCTTGCATCTTCCTCTGTGTTGGAAATAGGCACTATTCTCCTGTAGGCATTATAGATCTGGCGTTTGGTAAACTGGGTTCCTCACACAATGTTGGAATTCTACAAGATTTCTTGAAATTCTACAAGTGTCCTTATTTCCTTTTGTTTGAAATGTCAGGGAGAAAACTGTCCTAACGTGATGTCTGTCCGTAACATCCATTTGCTAGAAGTGTAAACTGAGTCATAGTGGTCGGTTGAGGCCAGGGTTCAGAAAGCAGAGGATGGACGATCAGAGGGGGAGCACATGAGGGGGAGGGGGCATCTCTAAATGTCAATCTCAGAACACTACTCTGACTCTGTGTTAAAAACATCTCAGAACACTACTCTGACTCTGTTAAAAACATCTCAGAACACTACTCTGACTCCGTGTTAAAAACATCTCAGAACACTACTCTGACTCTGTGTTAAAAACATCTCAGAACACTACTCTGACTCAGTGAAACATCTCAGAACACTACTCTGACTCAGTGTTAAAAACATCTCAGAACACTACTCTGACTCAGTGAAAAACATCTCAGAACACTACTCTGACTCAGTGTTAAAACATCTCAGAACACTACTCTGACTCTGTTAAAAACATCTCAGAACACTACTCTGACTCAGTGTTAAAAACATCACATGAAACACTACTCTGACTCTGTGTTAAGAACATCTCAGAACACTACTCTGACTCAGTGAAACATCTCAGAACACTACTCTGACTCAGTGAAACATCTCAGAACACTACTCTGACTCAGTGTTAAAAACATCTCAGAACACTACTCTGACTCAGTGAAACATCTCAGAACACTACTCTGACTCAGTGTTAAAACATCTCAGAACACTACTCTGACTCTGTTAAAAACATCTCAGAACACTACTCTGACTCAGTGTTAAAAACATCACATGAAACACTACTCTGACTCTGTGTTAAGAACATCTCAGAACACTACTCTGACTCTGTGTTAAAAACATCTCAGAACCCTACTCTGACTCTAAAATCACTCACTCACACACACAGCAAACAACCATTTAGGAAGATGGATGTGTGTGTGTGGTGAAGGAAAAAAAACACATTTTAAAATGTTTTCTTAAAGAAATGGATGAGTGGTTTAAGTCTCTAAAGACAGTGTTTAATTTATGCCCCAGTCCCAATGCTTTGCCCTGGTTTATACTGTCTCTATCAAGTCGGCGCACAATTGGCCCAGCGTCTCCCGGGTTTGGCCGATGTAGGCCGTCATTGTGAATAAGAATTTGTTCTTAACTGACTTGTCTAGGTAAATAAAGGTTAAAATACATATATATATATATATATACATATACATATATATACATATACATATATATATATATATATATACATATATATATATACATATATATACATATATATATATATATTTTTTATATTATATATATATATAATATATTTTTATATTTTTTATATATATATATATATATATATATATATATATATATTTTATTTATATTAAATAAAGTTGATATGGGATATAAACAGGATAGATGTGGTATGATTGAAATTCCATTGACATATGGTCATACAGCCAGTCATTGAGACAGTTGAAGGTCTCTCCTCCCGACGCTGCATCTGGCACAGGAAACTGATCTAAATGGTCCCACTTAGAAAACTCCCCTCTGATATGTCAAGGTAAGTATTGGAGAGGAGACAATCTCCCAGCTGTCCTCCTGCAGGGCCTGCTGCTATCAGTCACAACGTAGGTGAGATGTCCTGAGGTTACACAGAAACAGAACCACTTAGAGAGAGAGAAGATGCAGGTGAGATGTCCTGAAGTCACACAGAAACACAACCACTTAGAGAGAGAAGATGTCCTGAGACACAGAAACAGAACCACTTAGAGAGAGAAGATGCAGGTGAGATGTCCTGAAGTCACACAGAAACACAACCACTTAGAGAGAGAGAAGATGCAGGTGAGATGTCCTGAAGTCACACAGAAACACAACCACTTAGAGAGAGAAGATGTCCTGAAGTCACACAGAAACACAACCACTTAGAGAGAAGATGCAGGTGAGATGTCCTGAAGTCACACAGAAACACAACCACTTAGAGAGGGAGAAGATGCAGGTGAGATGTCCTGAAGTCACACAGAAACACAACCACTTAGAGAGAGATGTCCTGAAGTCACACAGAAACAGAACCACTCAGAGAGAGAGAAGATGCAGGTGAGATGTCCTGAAGTCACACAGAAACACAACCACTTAGAGAGAGAAAGATGCAGGTGAGATGTCCTGAAGTCACACAGAAACACAACCACTTAGAGAGAGAAGATGCAGGTGAGATGTCCTGAAGTCACACAGAAACACAACCACTTAGAGAGAGAAGATGCAGGTGAGATGTCCTGAAGTCACACAGAAACACAACCACTTAGAGAGAGAAGATGCAGGTGAGATGTCCTGAAGTCACACAGAAACACAACCACTTAGAGAGAGAGAAGATGCAGGTGAGATGTCCTGAAGTCACACAGAAACACAACCACTTAGAGAGAGAAGATGCAGGTGAGATGTCCTGAAGTCACACAGAAACACAACCACTTAGAGAGAGAAGATGCAGGTGAGATGTCCTGAAGTCACACAGAAACACAACCACTTAGAGAGAGAAGATGCAGGTGAGATGTCCTGAAGTCACACAGAAACACAACCACTTAGAGAGAGAAGATGCAGGTGAGATGTCCTGAAGTCACACAGAAACACAACCACTTAGAGAGAGAAGATGCAGGTGAGATGTCCTGAAGTCACACAGAAACACAACCACTTAGAGAGAGAAGATGCAGGTGAGATGTCCTGAAGTCACACAGAAACACAACCACTTAGAGAGAGAAGATGTCCTGAAGTCACACAGAAACACAACCACTTAGAGAGAGAAGATGTCCTGAAGTCACACAGAAACACAACCACTTAGAGAGAGAGAAGATGCAGGTGAGATGTCCTGAAGTCACACAGAAACACAACCACTTAGAGAGAGAAGATGCAGGTGAGATGTCCTGAAGTCACACAGAAACACAACCACTTAGAGAGAGAAGATGCAGGTGAGATGTCCTGAAGTCACACAGAAACACAACCACTTAGAGAGAGAAGATGCAGGTGAGATGTCCTGAAGTCACACAGAAACACAACCACTTAGAGAGAGAGATGAGGTGTCCTGAAGTCACACAGAAACACAACCACTTAGAGAGAGAGAAGATGCAGGTGAGATGTCCTGAAGTCACACAGAAACACAACCACTTAGAGAGAGAAGATGCAGGTGAGATGTCCTGAAGTCACACAGAAACACAACCACTTAGAGAGAGAAGATGCAGGTGAGATGTCCTGAAGTCACACAGAAACACAACCACTTAGAGAGAGAAAGATGCAGGTGAGATGTCCTGAAGTCACACAGAAACACAACCACTTAGAGAGAGAAGATGCAGGTGAGATGTCCTGAAGTCACACAGAAACACAACCACTTAGAGAGAGAAGATGCAGGTGAGATGTCCTGAAGTCACACAGAAACACAACCACTTAGAGAGAGAAGATGCAGGTGAGATGTCCTGAAGTCACACAGAAACACAACCACTTAGAGAGAGAAGATGCAGGTGAGATGTCCTGAAGTCACACAGAAACACAACCACTTAGAGAGAGAAGATGCAGGTGAGATGTCCTGAAGTCACACAGAAACACAACCACTTAGAGAGAGAAGATGCAGGTGAGATGTCCTGAAGTCACACAGAAACACAACCACTTAGAGAGAGAAGATGCAGGTGAGATGTCCTGAAGTCACACAGAAACACAACCACTTAGAGAGAGAAGATGCAGGTGAGATGTCCTGAAGTCACACAGAAACACAACCACTTAGAGAGAGAAGATGCAGGTGAGATGTCCTGAAGTCACACAGAAACACAACCACTTAGAGAGAGAAGATGCAGGTGAGATGTCCTGAAGTCACACAGAAACACAACCACTTAGAGAGAGAAGATGCAGGTGAGATGTCCTGAAGTCACACAGAAACACAACCACTTAGAGAGAGAAAGATGCAGGTGAGATGTCCTGAAGTCACACAGAAACACAACCACTTAGAGAGAGAAGATGCAGGTGAGATGTCCTGAAGTCACACAGAAACACAACCACTTAGAGAGAGAAGATGCAGGTGAGATGTCCTGAAGTCACACAGAAACACAACCACTTAGAGAGAGAAGATGCAGGTGAGATGTCCTGAAGTCACACAGAAACACAACCACTTAGAGAGAGAAGATGCAGGTGAGATGTCCTGAAGTCACACAGAAACACAACCACTTAGAGAGAGAAGATGCAGGTGAGATGTCCTGAAGTCACACAGAAACACAACCACTTAGAGAGAGAAGATGCAGGTGAGATGTCCTGAAGTCACACAGAAACACAACCACTTAGAGAGAGAAGATGCAGGTGAGATGTCCTGAAGTCACACAGAAACACAACCACTTAGAGAGAGAAGATGCAGGTGAGATGTCCTGAAGTCACACAGAAACACAACCACTTAGAGAGAGAAGATGCAGGTGAGATGTCCTGAAGTCACACAGAAACACAACCACTTAGAGAGAGAAGATGCAGGTGAGATGTCCTGAAGTCACACAGAAACACAACCACTTAGAGAGAGAAGAAGATGCAGGTGAGATGTCCTGAAGTCACACAGAAACACAACCACTTAGAGAGAGAAGATGCAGGTGAGATGTCCTGAAGTCACACAGAAACACAACCACTTAGAGAGAGAAGATGCAGGTGAGATGTCCTGAAGTCACACAGAAACACAACCACTTAGAGAGAGAAGATGCAGGTGAGATGTCCTGAAGTCACACAGAAACACAACCACTTAGAGAGAGAAGATGCAGGTGAGATGTCCTGAAGTCACACAGAAACACAACCACTTAGAGAGAGAAGATGCAGGTGAGATGTCCTGAAGTCACACAGAAACACAACCACTTAGAGAGAGAAGATGCAGGTGAGATGTTCTGAAGTCACACAGAAACACAACCACTTAGAGAGAGAAGATGCAGGTGAGATGTCCTGAAGTCACACAGAAACACAACCACTTAGAGAGAGAAGATGCAGGTGAGATGTCCTGAAGTCACACAGAAACACAACCACTTAGAGAGAGAAGATGCAGGTGAGATGTCCTGAAGTCACACAGAAACACAACCACTTAGAGAGAGAGATGCAGAGATGTCCTGAAGTCACACAGAAACACAACCACTTAGAGAGAGAAGATGCAGGTGAGATGTCCTGAAGTCACACAGAAACACAACCACTTAGAGAGAGAGGTGATGCAGGTGAGATGTCCTGAAGTCACACAGAAACACAACCACTTAGAGAGAGAAGATGCAACAGGGAAAACCCCCTTTTTTTTTTTTGCAGCACTTTCTGAATGGTTATTTTAATTAATTTTTTTAGCTGCTTAAAAATGTAATGTCTGTCCCCTTCTTCGTTTCTCCCCATAAAATGTAGTCACTATTGCCAGCCAGCTACGGTGAGAGACAGTTGAAGGGCTCTCCTCCCGATGCTGTAGCAGTTTATACACAGTTCAGGGGGTCTAATGGTGCTACTGATAGTCAAGGTCACTACTGGAGACTAAAGACTCCCTCAGCCGTCCTCCTGTCCATGCTGCTATCTAGAGGACATTCCTATGGTGTTAAATAAGGAGAGTTGAGAAAGAAAATGGAGGAGGAGGGAAGGCAGGTATTGGCTCCCACTGACACAATAAAACACTCCTACACTGTCTTTCGGAGATATACCAGGAGAGTGTGTGTGTGTGTTTGTGTTTATCCCCTCCACTGTCTGTGTGGCCTAACATCAGTCTCTGTATGAGGAGAGATAGTGTCTGTCTCTCTGCCTGCCTGCCTGTCTGTCTGCCTGTCTGTCGGCCTGTCTGTCTGTCTGTCGGCCTGTCTGTCTGTCGGCCTGTCTGTCTGTCTGTCTGTCTGTCTGTCGGCCTGTCTGTCTGTCTCCTAACATCAGTCTCTGTATGAGGAGAGATACTGTGTTCAAGAGGGATGAAAGGAGAGCGCTCAGATCAAACATACTTTTCTCATTGTAGACAACAAACGTCCCCAGAGAACTCATTTTCTGCTCATGTCCATCCTAATGTGATTGATACAGGTGTTCTGTTCCAGGAACAGTCTCTACAGCCCTGTCCCCTCTATTGTAGGATTGATACAGGTGTTCTGTTCTGTTCCAGGAACAGTCTCTACAGCCCTGTCCTCTCTATTGTAGGATTGATACCGGTGTTCTGTTCCAGGAACAGTCTCTACAGCCCTGTCCTCTCTATTGTAGGATTGATACAGGTGTTCTGTTCTGTTCCAGGAACAGTCCTGTCCCCTCTATTGTAGGACTGATACAGGTGTTCTGGTTCTGTTCCAGGAACAGTCTCTACAGTCCTGTCCCCTCTATTGTAGGATTGACTCAGGTGTTCGGTTCTGTTCCAGGAACAGTCTCTACAGCCCTGTCCTCTCTATTGTAGGATTGATACAGGTGTTCTGTTCTGTTCCAGGAACAGTCTCTACAGTCCTGTCCCCTCTATTGTAGTGTTGATACAGGTGTTCGGTTCTGTTCCAGGAACAGTCTCTACAGTCCTGTCCCCTCTATTGTAGGACTGATACAGGTGTTCTGTTCTGTTCCAGGAACAGTCTCTACAGTCCTGTCCCCTCTATTGTAGGACTGATACAGGTGTTCTGTTCTGTTCCAGGAACAGTCTCTACAGTCCTATCTCCTCTATTGTAGGATTGATACAGTTGTTCTGGTAGGACTGATATGCTGATATGCTCTGGGCCCATATCCACAAAGCGTCTCAGAGTAGAAAATTGGTGGTAAGTGCTGAAAATATTTTACTCCTACTCTTAGGGTTAAAAAGAAATACAAATGATGCATGAAGCCTCTTTAGTCATAAGAGTCCCACCTGGTATACAGTTATTTATGCCACCATGAGCCTAACCAGTTAAGAGTTACAAGCAGGTGTCTTGATCAAAGAAAAATGCAGCTAGACAGTGGTTCCAGTGCTTTGGAGTTCCGCTGCTTTGGAGTTCCGGTGCTTTGGGGTTCCGCTGCTTCGGAGTTCCGGCGCTTTGGAGTTCCGCTGCTTTGGAGTTCCGCTGCTTTGGAGTTCCGCTGCTTTGGAGTTCCGCTGCTTTGGAGAATGTTTTTATATTTCTATATGATCTATATCTACGTGTAACAGTGTCTAGATCTACGTGTAACAGTATCTAGATCTACGTGTAACAGTATCTAGATCTCCGTGTAACAGTATCTAGATCTCAGTGTAACAGTATCTAGATCTACGTGTAACAGTATCTAGATCTCTGTGTAACAGTATCTAGATCTCCGTGTAACAGTATCTAGATCTCCGTGTAACAGTATCTAGATCTACACGCAACAGTATCTAGATCTACGGGTAACAGTATCTAGATCTACGGGTAACAGTATCTAGATCTACGGGTAACAGTCTCTAGATCTACGCTCTAGATCTAAACAGTATCTAGATCTACGCGTAACAGTATCTAGATCTACGCGTAACAGTATCTAGATCTACGCGTAACAGTATCTAGATCTACGCGTAACAGTATCTAGATCTACGCGTAACAGTATCTAGATCTACGCGTAACAGTGTCTAGATCTACGTGTAACAGTATCTAGATCTCCGTGTAACAGTATCTAGATCTCCGTGTAACAGTATCTAGATCTCAGTGTAAAACAGTATCTAGATCTCAGTGTAACAGTATCTAGATCTCCGTGTAACAGTATCTAGATCTCCGTGTAACAGTATCTAGATCTCCGTGTAACAGTATCTAGATCTCCGTGTAACAGTATCTAGATCTACACGCAATAGTATCTAGATCTACACGCAACAGTATCTAGATCTACACGCAACAGTATCTAGATCTACACGCAACAGTATCTAGATCTACACGCAACAGTATCTAGATCTACGGGTAACAGTATCTAGATCTACGGGTAACAGTATCTAGATCTATGTGTAACAGTATCTAGATCTACGTGTAACAGTATCTAGATCTACGTCTCTAGATCTAAAACAGTATCTAGATCTACATGTAACAGTATCTAGATCTACACACAACAGTATCTAGATCTACGTGTAACAGTATCTAGATCTACGTGTAAACAGTATCTAGATCTACGTGCAACAGTATCTAGATCTACGTGTAACAGTATCTAGATCTACGTGTAAAGTATCAGTATCTAGATCTACACGTATCAACAGTATCTAGATCTAGGTGTAACAGTATCTAGATCTACGGGTAACAGTATCTAGATCTACGGGTAACAGTATCTAGATCTACATGTAACAGTATCTAGATCTACATGTAACAGTATCTAGATCTACATGTAACAGTATCTAGATCTACGTGTAACAGTATCTAGATCTACGTGTAACAGTATCTAGATCTACGTGTAACAGTATCTAGATCTAGTGTAACAGTATCTAGATCTACATGTAACAGTATCTAGATCTACACGCAACAGTATCTAGATCTACACGCAACAGTATCTAGATATATCTAGATCTAGTGTAAACAGTATCTAGATCTAAACAGTATCTAGTAACAGTATCTAGATCTACGTGTAACAGTATCTAGATCTACATGTAACAGTATCTAGATCTACATGTAACAGTATCTAGATCTACATGTAACAGTATCTAGATCTACATGTAACAGTATCTAGATCTACATGTAACAGTATCTAGATCTACATGTAACAGTATCTAGATCTACATGTAACAGTCTATCTAGATCTATGTGTAAAAGTATCTAGATCAGTAACAGTATCTAGATCTACGTGTAACAGTATCTAGATCTACATGTAACAGTATCTCTTTTGACAAGGATTTCACAAGGTCTATTTCACAATTTATGCCGAAATACTTGAATAAATAAACTGTTTTTTCTTTCTATTGTTTAATGACCTGCCTCGTGTTATTTGGAGCGTCAACATCACCTTGTTCAAAACTACGTCTTCATTGGGAATGTCTATTTGGATGAAATCACCCCTTAGGCAAGGTTCCCCAACCTGCGGCCAGCGTACCAAAGTGGTTTTATTTGGCCCCCCAAGTTTAGGACTAATATATATACATATATTTATTTATTTATTTAAAGCTTGGGGGCCAAGTAAAACCCCCCCAAGCTTTAATATATATATATATATATTAGTTGGACATAAGTCTGTAAAAACAGCAGGAAATCAGCTCCAAGTGATTTTAATTTAAGAAATCTGTATTCTCACACATAAGAGAGAGACAAGTGATGAATACAAATGTACGTAAGGGTTTGAAATATTAATGTTTTAGTCAAACATTCTTTCTGTTTGAGCTTCTTGCGGTCAATTTGCAGTCCACAAATGATTAGTAATTATGTTCTTGCCCTCCTCTACCAATCCGCTGGAGAAAGAGAATCAGCCCGCGGCTGAGTCTAGTTGATGATTCCGCCTTAAGGGGGTCAAAATTACGATGCTTCAATGAGTCCTCCGGTTTACTGCGCAGTGCGCACTGCATACAAATAATAATACAAATATGAACACGATAAAGAAAGTTACCCAAGCCATAACAATAACCTATAAGGCTTTTGAACGTAACTATGGCTTGTGTTAACTTAGATTGTGTTCCATGAAAAGTATAGACGTGTATGCAACATTACCGGCAAGTGACTTGATGTCTGACTCAGAGGAGTTGTGTTCAATGCGGGAGACACGTTTCGGCTGAATGCGCAACAGTTGCGCAACTGACTCGATTATCCCACTTTCACTTTTGCCTATTGCGCAAAATACTATTTATAGTTGTTAAACGGGACTAACGCGAGTGTGTTGATATAACGGTCATATTGTCAAAATTCCGCTTTTAACAACCATCAGTATTGGTTAAAAGAAATGGCAACATATTAGTCAAAAATAATGAAGAATGTGTAAAAGCGATCGTGTCAGGCGAAAATTGTATGAAAGGTTTTACCATTGCATGTGCAGTTCCACATTCACCCTGAAAGCGATGGGTTATTCCACATCATTTGCAACAATGTCAATGAACGTCGTCGCTATATTTCCTTTTGCGGTACCTCAAACTGTCGTGATTACCAGCCGAGGTAAACTGTTATTATAAATTGATTTTGTCTGGGCAGTGTCTGAATAACATCCTAAAACCTACTCCGAGCAGGGAGTTATTGTTGTCTTTAAAAAAAAACAGGTTTTCAACCTGATTCCAGGACCTGTTCTGTTCCAGGTACTGTATCTACAGTCCTACTTTCCATTGCATGCTTTTTAGCCTGGGCAGTTTTTACGTCCCAAATTGCACCTATTCCCTACAAGCCTATTAATTTGACCAGGACTCATAGGGCATGGGCGCTAGTCAAAGTAGTACACCAGATTGGGCGGGAAACAGTTGCATTTCCAAATACTCAAGGTAGTCAAATTTTAGTTTAAAACTAAAATGCAACTATTTTATTTTTATATTCATATACAGGTCTCAGAAAAACGATTTGAACTTATTTGGAATACCTTTAGGAAAACCAAACAATATTTGAATATAAATGTTATTTTATTTATTTATCCTTTATTTAACCAGGCAAGTCAGTTAAGAACAAATTCTTATTTACAATGACGGCCTACCAAAAGGCCTCCTGCGGGGACGGGGGCCTGGGATTAAAATAAATAACATAGAAGTTTTAAGTTATATTTAGACTAATTCAAACTATGATTCTTTTAACACACTGGAGCACTCTCAGATACGAATATACCATAAAGCCTACAATTAAATATATGATTCTTTTAACACACTGGAGCACTCTCAGATACGAATATACCATAAAGCCTACAATTAAATATATGAGGGATATAGAATCAACATAGTCATTTTTAAACTGCCAAAGTGGTCTAACAAATATATATACATTTACAATGAGTGAGCTATAAAACACGACATCCGGTTCTTCTATAAGTAACTTTGTAACGTTGTGATTATGACAACAGCGTCATTGTTCTTAAGAGAACACAGAACGTTGGAAATGTCTTTATAATGACATCATAATGGAGTCATTACATAAGGTGGAATAAGGAACCATCACTATTCCTGTACAGTAGTTGGGAAAAAAACAACCTCTCAGCTCATCGCTATGCAATTAAAATGCAATTACCCAAAATATTCTGTAACAATATGCTGCTCTAAAAAAAAAAAGTCATTACAGTTGTATTACACAGGCACCAGAACAAGTTTGTGTTATTAAGTGTTATCGCGAACAGTAACCAAATATGACTACTAAGTGTCGAAAGGAAACTAAAACATCCCAAAAACGGTCGTCTTGAATCAACTACAGCCAAGGTAGGTGGATAAGCAGGTTCGTTCGTGTTCCTAGTAAACTGTCCCTTTTGAAGGGATACTTGGGGATTTTGGGCAATGAGGTCCTTTATCTACCTCCCCAGAATCAGATGAACTTGTGGACACAATTTTTATGTCCGCGTGCAGTTTGAAGGATGTTGCTAATTAGCGTTAGCGCAACGGCTAGAAGTCTATGGGTATCTGCTAATACCCATACACTCCCAGCCATTGCGCTAATGCTAGTTAGCATTGGCTCACGAAACTATCCCCCAACTTCCCCATAGTTTTAATAAGTAGTCACTTCCTGAAATCTGCATTCAAATAGTTTTAATAAGTAGTCACTTCCTGAAATCTGTATTCAAATAGTTTTAATAAGTAGTCACTTCCTGAAATCTGTATTCAAATAGTTTTAATAAGTAGTCACTTCCTGAAATCTGTATTCAAATAGTTTTAATAAGTAGTCACTTCCTGAAATCTGTATTCATATGGTTTTAATAAGTAGTCACTTCCTGAAATCTATATTCAAATAGTTTTAAAAAGTCACCTCCAAAGTGGCTATTTGTTCCCCAATCATTCCAAAGCAGTTAAAGGGAATGGGGCGCCATTTGGGACAAACAGAGTGGGGTGTATGGAATATAATATTCAGACCCAGGTCTAAGAGATGGAACAGGCTGGGACAAACAGAGTGGGGAGTATGGAGTATAATATCCAGACCCAGGTCTAAGAGATGGAACAGGCTGGGACAAACAGAGTGGTGAGTATGGAGTATAATATCCAGACCCAGGTCTAAGAGATGGAACAAACAGAGTGGTGAGTATGGAGTATAATATTCAGACCCAGGTCTAAGAGATGGAACAAACAGAGTGGTGAGTATGGAGTATAATATTCAGACCCAGGTCTAAGAGATGGAACAAACAGAGTGGTGAGTATGGAGTATAATATTCAGACCCAGGTCTAAGAGATGGAACAAACAGAGTGGGGTGTATGGAGTATAATATTCAGACCCAGGTCTAAGAGATGGAACAAACAGAGTGGGGTGTATGGAGTATAATATTCAGACCCAGGTCTAAGAGATGGAACAAACAGAGTGGTGAGTATAGAGTATAATATTCAGACCCAGGTCTAAGAGATGGAACAAACAGAGTGGGGTGTATGGAGTATAATATCCAGACCCAGGTCTAAGAGATGGAACAAACAGAGTGGTGAGTATGGAGTATAATATCCAGACCCAGGTCTAAGAGATGGAACAAACAGAGTGGTGAGTATGGAGTATAATATTCAGACCCAGGTCTAAGAGATGGAACAAACAGAGTGGTGAGTATGGAGTATAATATTCAGACCCAGGTCTAAGAGATGGAACAAACAGAGTGGTGAGTATAGAGTATAATATCCAGACCCAGGTCTAAGAGATGGAACAAACAGAGTGGTGAGTATGGAGTATAATATTCAGACCCAGGTCTAAGAGATGGAACAAACAGAGTGGTGAGTATAGAGTATAATATTCAGACCCAGGTCTAAGAGATGGAACAAACAGAGTGGGGTGTATGGAGTATAATATTCAGACCCAGGTCTAAGAGATGGAACAAACAGAGTGGGGAGTATGGAGTATAATATTCAGACCCAGGTCTAAGAGATGGAACAAACAGAGTGGTGAGTATAGAGTATAATATTCAGACCCAGGTCTAAGAGATGGAACAAACAGAGTGGTGAGTATGGAGTATAATATTCAGACCCAGGTCTAAGAGATGGAACAAACAGAGTGGTGAGTATGGAGAGTATAATATTCAGACCCAGGTCTAAGAGATGGAACAACAAACAGAGTGGGGTGTATGGAGTATAATATTCAGACCCAGGTCTAAGAGATGGAACAAACAGAGTGGTGAGTATAGAGTATAATATCCAGACCCAGGTCTAAGAGATGGAACAAACAGAGTGGGGTGTATGGAGTATAATATTCAGACCCAGGTCTAAGAGATGGAACAAACAGAGTGGTGAGTATGGAGTATAATATTCAGACCCAGGTCTAAGAGATGGAACAGGCTGGGACAAACAGAGTGGGGTGTATAGAGTATAATATTCAGACCCAGGTCTAAGAGATGGAACAGTCTGACAAACAATGGTGAGTATAGGAGTATAATATTCAGACCCAGGTCTAAGAGATGGAACAGTCTGACACAGAGTGGTGAGTATGGAGTATAATATTCAGACCCAGGTCTAAGAGATGGAACAAACAGAGTGGTGAGTATAGAGTATAATATTCAGACCCAGGTCTAAGAGATGGAACAAACAGAGTGGTGAGTATGGAGTATAATATTCAGACCCAGGTCTAAGAGATGGAACAAACAGAGTGGTGAGTATGGAGTATAATATTCAGACCCAGGTCTAAGAGATGGAACAAACAGAGTGGTGAGTATAGAGTATAATATCCAGACCCAGGTCTAAGAGATGGAACAAACAGAGTGGTGAGTATGGAGTATAATATTCAGACCCAGGTCTAAGAGATGGAACAGTCTGACACTAATGGTGAGTGTTCATCGGTTCGCCAACACAAAACTAAAAACTGTTTTTAACTGTTTTTAACAAAACTGACCCAGATTTAATGTGAATAAAATAAAATCAAAATAAATGTATCGTTTGTCTGTAAATCATTTCTCCGCTCTCAATTCTGTCTGCAAATGGTGAGTACGGCATGCCCTACCCTTTAAGAGGTTACGTCCCAAACGACACCCTATGGGCCCTGGTCAATAGTAGTGCACTACACAAGGAATAGGGTGCAATTTGGAACCCACCCATAGATGAGGGGGGAACAATAAGCAAGCTGCATCTGAAATCTTATTAAAAAACCTGACGTAAGATTATTAAAAGATTAGCTTCACCTAGTTCCATCTCAGCACACTCTCTGTTTGTTTCTGTCCTGTGAACAAAGAGTCTTCAGTTTACATGGAGGCAGGAGAGGAGAGGCAGGGGGAGAGGCAGGGGAGGAGAGGCAGGAGAGGGCAGGGGAGAGGCAGGAGAGGGAGAGGCAGGGGGAGAGGCAGGAGAGGGAGAGGCAGGAGAGGAGGCAGGCAGGGGGAGAGGCAGGAGAGGAGAGGCAGGAGGGAGAGGGAGGGGAGGAGAGGAGAGGCAGGGGGAGAGGCAGGAGAGGGAGAGGCAGGAGAGGAGAGGCAGGAGAGGAGAGGGAGGGCAGGAGAGGAGAGGCTGGGGAGAGGAGGAGAGGGAGAGGCAGGAGAGGAGAGGGAGAGGCAGGAGAGGAGAGGCAGGAGGGAGAGCAGGAGAGGGAGAGGCAGGAGAGGAGAGGCAGGGGGAGAGGCAGGGGAGGGAGAGGCAGGAGAGGAGAGAGGCAGGAGGGGAGAGGCAGGGGAGAGGCAGGAGAGGGAGAGGCAGGGAGAGAGGCAGGAGAGGAGAGGCAGGAGAGGAGAGGGAGGGCAGGAGAGGAGAGGCTGGGGAGAGAGAGGAGAGGAGGAGGAGAGGAGGAGAGGCAGGAGAGGAGAGGCAGGGGGAGAGGCAGGAGAGGGAGAGGAGAAGGAGGAGGGAGAAGCAGGAGAGGGAGGGAGAGGCAGGAGAGGAGAGGCAGGAGAGGAGAAGAGGGGAGGAGAGGGAGAGGCAGGAGAGGAGAGGCAGGAGAGGAGAGGCAGGAGGGAGAGAGGGAGAGGCAGGAGAGGAGAGGCAGGAGAGGAGAGGCAGGAGAGGAGAAGCAGGAGAGGAGAAGCAGGAGAGGAGAGGCAGGAGAGGAGAGGCAGGAGAGGAGAGGCAGGAGAGGAGAGGCAGGAGAGGGAGAGGCAGGAGAGGGAGAGGCAGGAGAGGGAGAGGCAGGAGGGGAGAGGCAGGAGAGGAGAGGCAGCAGAGGCAGGAGGGGAGACAGATTTAATCACTCAACTGAATTGATTCACAGATTTCACACAATGAAATGGTCTACTTTTAGGATGGAACTGAAAATAGATATTTGATCATTTCCACATCATTTATTCAATAACCTTTTCACTTTGTATGTTACAGACATTATCTTTTTGTGGTTTGTAAGTATTTAGGAAACCCACATTCTCTGATTCATTTAGCCCAACTCTCTCAGAATAAGTAGGCTGATTATCCAGCTTCTCTCTTCATGACCTGAGTCACCTCTCCTGATCCCTTTGTGGTGTATTCCAGGGACGACACTGCCCCCCAGTGGTCTATTACAGTAACTGCAGGTTCTCAACACCAAAGGCATAAGATTTTTTTAAATGTTTTTATTTTTTATTTTTATTTAACTCGGCAAGTCAGTTAAGAACAAATTATTATTTACAATGACGGCCTAGGAACAGTGGGTTAACTGCCTTGTTCAGGGGCAGAATGACAGATTTTTTTTTACCTTGTCAGCTTAGGGATTCGATCTAGCAACCTTTCGGTTACTGGCCCAATGCTCTAACCACTAGGCTACCTGCCCCCCCCAATATACCTTTATTGAACTGACTAAAAAATATGAATCCCTTATGTATAAATAAAGAGAGGTTTTGTTATAGAAAACTTCAGAATAGTGCAATTCTGTAACTAACAAATACGATCAGACACAGTAGCAAGATACCATTTGGTCACAACAACAAAAAGTCATGATTTTTCCTAATAAAAGTCTTATTATTATTGTCAGGTTTGATGAGTTGGCGTACCCCAGAATAGTGTCTTGGTAGTCTACCTCTTCAGGACCAGAATCATGCCTTGGTAGTCTACCTCTTCAGGACCAGAATCATGCCTTGGTAGTCTACCTCTTCAGGATCTGTCTCTTCATAATCTGATCTAGGATCAGGTCTCCCTGCTTCACGTCCGTGTTGCCACAGCCAACCACCGGACAGCTGTGGGACGGAGAAAAGGAATATGCTAATGAATCAATCTAATGTTTTACTGCAACAGTTGTTTAAGTGTAAAACAAGGTGAGAAAACAGCAGGGTAGTACGGAGAGACGACATCACATCCTGATTGACAAGGTGAGAAAACAGCAGGGTAGGGCAGAGAGACGACATCACATCCTGATTGACAAGGTGCTATAGCAACAGGGGTAGGACAGAGAGATGACATCACATCCTGATTGACAAGGTGCTATAGCAACAGGGTAGGACAGAGAGACGACATCACATCCTGATTGACAAGGTGCTATAACAGCAGGGTAGGACAGAGAGACGACATCACATCCTGATTGACAAGGTGAGAAAACAGCAGGGGTAGGACTAGAGACGACATCACATCCTGATTGACAGGTGCTATAACAGCAGGGTAGGACAGAGAGACGACATCACATCCTGATTGACAAGGTGCTATAGCAACAGGGGTAGGACAGAGAGACATCACATCCTGATTGACAAGGTGCTAACAGTAACAGGGTAGGACAGAGAGACGACATCACATCCTGATTGACAAGGTGCTATAACAGCAGGGGTAGGACAGAGAGACGACATCACATCCTGATTGACAAGGTGCTATAGCAACAGGGTAGGGCAGAGACGACATCACATCCTGATTGACAAGGTGAGAAAACAGCAGGGTAGGACGGAGAGACGACATCACATCCTGATTGACAAGGTGAGAAAACAGCAGGGTAGGACGGAGAGACGACATCACATCCTGATTGACATGGTGCTAACAGTAACAGGGTAGGACAGAGAGACGACATCACATCCTGATTGACAAGGTGCTATAGCAACAGGATAGAACAGAGACGACATCACATCCTGATTGACAAGGTGCTATAGCAACAGGGTAGGGCAGAGAGACGACATCACATCCTGATTGACAAGGTGCTATAACAGCAGGGGTAGGACAGAGAGACGACATCACATCCTGATTGACAAGGTGCTATAACAGCAGGGGTAGGACAGAGAGACGACATCACATCCTGATTGACAAGGTGCTATAGCAACAGGGTAGGGCAGAGAGACGACATCACATCCTGATTGACAAGGTGCTATAACAACAGGGTAGGACAGAGAGACGACATCACATCCTGATTGACAAGGTGCTATAGTAACAGGGTAGGACAGAGAGACGACATCACATCCTGATTGACAGGGTGCTATAGCAACAGGGTAGGACAGAGAGACGACATCACATCCTGATTGACAAGGTGCTAACAGTAACAGGGGTAGGACAGAGAGACGACATCACATCCTGATTGACAAGGTGCTATAGCAACAGGGTAGGACGGAGACGACATCACATCCTGATTGACATGGTGCTATAACAGCAGGGTAGGACAGAGAGACGACATCACATCCTGATTGACAAGGTGCTAACAGTAACAGGGTAGTACAGAGAGACGACATCACATCCTGATTGACATGGTGCTATAACAGCAGGGTAGGACAGAGAGACGACATCACATCCTGATTGACAAGGTGCTATAGCAACAGGGTAGGACAGAGAGACATCACATCCTGATTGACAAGGTGCTAACAGTAACAGGGTAGGACAGAGAGACGACATCACATCCTGATTGACAAGGTGCTAACAGTAACAGGGTAGGACAGAGAGACGACATCACATCCTGATTGACAAGGTGCTAACAGTAACAGGGTAGGACAGAGAGACGACATCACTTCCTGATTGACATGGTGCTATAACAGCAGGGTAGGACAGAGAGACGACATCACTTCCTGATTGACATGGTGCTATAACAACAGGGTAGTACAGAGAGACGACATCACATCCTGATTGACAAGGTGCTATAGTAACAGGGTAGGACGGAGACGACATCACATCCTGATTGACAAGGTGCTATACAGTAACAGGGTAGGACAGAGAGACGACATCACATCCTGATTGACATGGTGCTATAACAGCAGGGTAGGACAGAGAGACGACATCACATCCTGATTGACAAGGTGCTATAGCAACAGGGTAGGACGGAGAGACGACATCACATCCTGATTGACAAGGTGCTAACAGTAACAGGGTAGGACAGAGAGACGACATCACATCCTGATTGACAAGGTCCTAACAGTAACAGGCAGAGTCAAGACAACAGATGTAGTGTAAATGAATCGACCAAACCGGACAGTAGGAGCGTCACGTCTCACCGTAACTTCTTCTTCTGGTTTTGCCGGGCCTTGATCATCCCCATAATGGCGTCCCGGTCGTAGTGGTGGTTACACTTCTTGTTCTTCATTGGGTCCACCATCTCCACCTGCAGGGCCACACGACAACATGGACACAACCAGAGGCTTTATTGTCCTGTTGCCGGGCAGATTAGTGGGAAAGACAGACCAAATAAACTTAGAATGAATTAGTGAAGTGGGAAAAAAAAACACAAGACAACAACCACATTCAAGTGAAATGTTGTCATATAACAAGTCAAGAGCTACACAGTAACAACACTGACAGGAGGAGAGAGACCAACCTGAGGGGACAGGTTAGACACTGATAGGAGGAGGAGAGACCAACCTGAGGGGACAGGTTAGACACTGATAGGAGGAGAGAGACCAACCTGAGGGGACAGGTTAGACACTGATAGGAGAAGAGAGACCAACCTGAGTCAGAGGACAGGTTAGCTACTGACAGGAGGAGAGAGACCAACCTGAGGGGACAGGTTAGCTACTGACAGGAGGAGTAGAGACCAACCTGAGGGGACAGGTTAGCTACTGACAGGAGGAGAGAGACCAACCTGAGTCAGGGGACAGGTTAGATACTGACAGGAGGAGAGAGACCAACCTGAGGGGACAGGTTAGATACTGACAGGAGGAGAGAGACCAACCTGAGTCAGGGGACAGGTTAGATACTGACAGGAGGAGAGAGACCAACCTGAGGGGACAGGTTAGACACTGATAGGAGGAGAGAGACCAACCTGAGGGGACAGGTTAGCTACTGACAGGAGGAGAGAGACCAACCTGAGGGGACAGGTTAGATACTGACAGGAGGAGAGAGACCAACCTGAGGGGACAGGTTAGACACTGACAGGAGGAGAGAGACCAACCTGAGGGGACAGGTTAGACACTGACAGGAGGAGGAGAGACCAACCTGAGGGGACAGGTTAGCTACTGACAGAGGAGGAGAGACCAACCTGAGGGGGACAGGTTAGCTACTGACAGGAGGAGACCAACCTGAGTCAGGGACAGGTTAGACACTGACAGGAGAGGAGAGACCAACCTGAGGGGGTTACAGGTTAGAGGAGAACCACTGAGGGGACAGGAGGGAGTAGAGACCAACCTGAGGGGACAGGTTAGCTACTGACAAGAGGAGAGAGACCAACAGGTTAGACACTGAGGAGGAGGAGACCAGCCTGAGGGGACAGGTTAGCTACTGACAAGAGACTGTAGAGACCAACCTGAGGGGACAGGTTAGACACTGATAGGAGGAGGAGAGACCAACCTGAGGGGACAGGTTAGCTACTGACAAGAGGAGTAGAGACCAACCTGAGGGGACAGGTTAGCTACTGACAAGAGGAGTAGAGACCAACCTGAGGGGACAGGTTAGACACTGATAGGAGGAGGAGAGACCAACCTGAGGGGACAGGTTAGACACTGATAGGAGGAGTAGAGACCAACCTGAGGGGACAGGTTAGACACTGATAGGAGGAGTAGAGACCAACCTGAGGGGACAGGTTAGCTACTGACAGGAGGAGTAGAGACCAACCTGAGTCAGGGGACAGGTTAGATACTGACAGGAGGAGAGAGACCAACCTGAGTCAGGGGACAGGTTAGCTACTGACAGGAGGAGAGAGACCAACCTGAGTCAGGGGACAGGTTAGCTACTGACAGGAGAGGAGAGACCAACCTGAGTCAGGGGACAGGTTAGATACTGACAGGAGGAGAGACCAACCTGAGGGGACAGGTTAGACACTGATAGGAGGAGGAGAGACCAACCTGAGGGGACAGGTTAGCTACTGACAGGAGGAGAGACCAACCTGAGTCAGGGGACAGGTTAGCTACTGACAGGAGGAGAAGAGACCAACCTGAGGGGACAGGTTAGATACTGACAGGAGGAGGAGAGACCAACCTGAGTCAGGGGACAGGTTAGATACTGACAGGAGGAGAGACCAACCTGAGGGGACAGGTTGGATACTGACAGGAGGAGAGAAACCAACCTGAGTCAGGGGACAGGTTAGCTACTGACAGGAGAGGAGAGACCAACCTGAGTCAGGGGACAGGTTAGATACTGACAGGAGGAGAGAGACCAACCTGAGTCAGGGGACAGGTTAGCTACTGACAGGAGAGGAGAGACCAACCTGAGTCAGGGGACAGGTTAGCTACTGACAGGATGAGTAGAGACCAACCTGTGTCAGGGGACAGGTTAGTTACTGACAGGAGGGGCTCTGAGACCAACCTGGTGAGTGGACAGGTTAGCTCTGACAGGGGGGGAGAGACCAACCTGAGTCAGGGGACAGGTTAGATACTGACAGGAGGAGAGAGACCAGACCTGTGCTCTGGGGACAGGTTCTGGATACTGACAGGAGGGGAGAGAGACCAACCTGAGTCAGGGGACAGGTTAGATACTGACAGGATCTGAGTAGAGACCAGGTGCCTGAGGGGACAGGTTAGATACTGACAGGAGGAGTAGAGACCAACCTGAGTGAGGGGACAGGTTAGATACTGACAGGAGGAGAGACCAGGTGCCTGAGTCAGGGGACAGGTTAGATCTGACAGGAGGAGTAGAGACCAACCTGAGGGGGCAGGTTACCTACTGACAGGAGGGGTAGAGACCAGGTGCCTGGTCAGGGGACAGGTTACCTCTGACAGGAGGACAGAGACCAACCTGAGTCAGGGGACAGGTTAGCTACTGACAGGAGAAGTAGAAACCAACCTGAGTCAGAGGACAGGTTAAATACTGACAGGAGGCGTAGAGACCATTGCCTGAGTCAGGGGACAGGTTAGATACTGACAGGAGAGAGACCAACCTGAGTCAGGGGACAGGTGAAGTTAACCTCACTCTGCGTCACAGCAACATCCTCATCCAGCTCCTCCTCCATATTCTCTGCTGCCTCAGGGTTCACTGATGGAGACAGAACATACACACAAGACAGGTTAACCAGTCACCATGTGGGACATGCTGCTAGTCTACATACAACTAGTGTGTGTCTCACCTGTTTTGAGTGCGTTTCTGACGTTCTCCTTAAAGCTGACCAGCTTGACGTGGTTCTGTAGCTCTCCCTCAGACAGACTGTCGTGTCTCTCAGTGAACTTCTCCTTCACCAGAGACTTCAGTCTGAACATGGCCTCGCTCTGGGGAGAACAGGAGGCAGGTAACATCAGACAGGTGCTCTGGGGGGCAGACAGGTGCTCTGGGGGAAGACAGGTGCTCTGGGGGAAAGACAGGTGCTCTGGGGGGAAAGAGGTGCTCTGGGGGGGGTGCTCTGGGGGGAGACAGGTGCTCTGGGGGGGCAGACAGGTGCTCTGGGGGGGGCAGACAGGTGCTCTGCTCTGGGGGGCAGACAGGTGCTCTGGGGGAGGCAGACAGGTGCTCTGGGGGGCCAGACAGGTGCTCTAGGGGAGGAAGACAGGTGCTCTGGGGGGTGCTCTAGACAGGTGCTCTGGGGAGGCAGACAGGTGCTCTGGGGGCAGACAGGTGCTCTAGGGAGGCAGACAGGTGCTCTAGGGGGGGCAGACAGGTGCTCTGGGGGCAGCAGACAGGTGCTCTGGGGGGCAGACAGGTGCTCTGGGGGGGGCAGACAGGTGCTCTGGGGGCAGACAGGTGCTCTGGGGGGGGCAGACAGGTGCTCTGGGGGGCAGACAGGTGCTCTGGGGGGCAGACAGGTGCTCTGGGGGGCAGACAGGTGCTCTGGGGGCAGACAGGTGCTCTGGGGGCAGACAGGTGCTCTGGGGGGCAGACAGGTGCTCTGGGGGTGCTCTGGGGGCAGACAGGTGCTCTGGGGGGGCAGACAGGTGCTCTGGGGGGGACAGGTGCTCTGGGGGGCAGACAGGTGCTCTGGGGGGGTGCTCTGGGGGGCCGACAGGTGCTCTGGGGGGCAGACAGGTGCTCTGGGGGGCAGACAGGTGCTCTGGGGGGCAGACAGGTGCTCTGGGGGGCAGACAGGTGCTCTGGGGGGCAGACAGGTGCTCTGGGGGCAGACAGGTGCTCTGGGGGGCAGACAGGTGCTCTGGGGGCAGACAGGTGCTCTGGGGGCCGACAGGTGCTCTAGGGGAGGAAGACAGGTGCTCTGGGGGGGTGCTCTGGGGGGGCAGACAGGTGCTCTGGGGGCAGACAGGTGCTCTGGGGGGCAGACAGGTGCTCTGGGGGGAAGACAGGTGCTCTGGGTGCTCTGGGGGGCAGAAGACAGGTGCTCTGGGGGGGACAGGTGCCTCTGGGGACAGACAGGTGCTCTGGGGAGGGGACAGTGCTCTGGGGGGAGACAGGTGCTCTGGGGGGGACAGGTGCTCTGGGGGGGGGGAGACAGGTGCTCTGGGGGAAGACAGACAGGTGCTCTGGGGGAAGACAGGTGCTCTGGGGGGACGAAGACAGGTGCTCTGGGGGGCAGACAGGTGCTCTGGGGGGGACAGGTGCTCTGGGGAGAGACAGGTGCTCTGGGGGAAGACAGGTGCAGACAGGTGCTCTGGGGGGCAGACAGGTGCTCTGGGGGGGGACGATGCAGACAGGTGCTCTGGGGGAGAGACAGGTGCTCTGGGGGGCAGACAGGTGCTCAGTCAGGTGCTCTGGGGGATCAGTCAGGTCCCTCCCTGTCCCTCCCCGTTCAGACGATGCTCTGGGGGGGATCAGTCAGTCCCCCCCAGTTTCAGACGATCAGTCAGTCCCTCCCCCTGTTTCAGACGATCAGTCAGTCCCTCCCCTGTTTCAGACGATCAGTCAGTCCCTCCCCTGTTTCAGACGATCAGTCAGTCCCTCCCCCCTGTTTCAGACGATCAGTCAGTCCCCCCCGTTTCAGACGATCAGTCAGTCCCCCCCCTGTTTCAGACGATCAGTCAGTCCCCCCCGTTTCAGTCAGTCAGTCCCCCCCGTTTCAGACGATCAGTCAGTCCCCCCGTTTCAGACGATCAGTCAGTCCCCCTGTTTCAGACGATCAGTCAGTCCCCCCCCGTTTCAGACGATCAGTCAGTCCCCCCTTCAGTTTCAGAGTCCCCCTGTTTCAGACGATCAGTCAGTCCCCCCCCGTTTCAGACCATCAGTCAGTCCCCCCCGTTTCAGACCATCAGTCAGTCCCTCCCCCGTTTCAGACGATCAGTCAGTCCCTCCCCCGTTTCAGACGATCAGTCAGTCCCCCCCGTTTCAGACGATCAGTCAGTCCCTCCCCCGATCGTTTCAGACGATCAGTCAGTCCCTCCCCGTTTCAGACGATCAGTCAGTCCCTCCCCGTTTCAGACGATCAGTCAGTCCCTCCCCGTTTCAGACGATCAGTCAGTCCCTCCCGTTTCAGATCAGATCCCTCCCCGTTTCAGTCCCTCCCCTCCCCGTTTCAGATGATCAGTTAGTCCCTCCCCGTTTCAGACGATCAGTTAGTCCCTCCCCCGTTTCAGACGATCAGTTAGTCCCTCCCGTTTCAGACGATCAGTCAGTCCCTCCCCGTTTCAGACGATCAGATAGTCCCTCCCGTTTCAGACGATCAGTTAGTCCCTCCGATCAGTTAGTCCCCGTTTCCGTTTCAGACGATCAGTTAGTCCCTCCCCGTTTCAGACGATCAGTTAGTCCCTCCCTGTTTCAGACGATCAGTTAGTCCCTCCCTGTTTCAGATGATCAGTTAGTCCCTCCCTGTTTCAGAATGATCAGTTAGTCCCTCCCTGTTTCAAATGATCAGTTAGTCCCTCCCTGTTTCAGATGATCAGATAGTCCCTCCCTGTTTCAGACCGCTTCGATAAGTCTGGTGCCAAAGGAATACGACCTGGGTGTTATAGAGCCCCACTGTGGAGGTGGTGTCACAATACCCATAAAACCTAGCGGGTCAAAAACAGGGAAATGGTTCCAATCTTTCTCTCACCATTCATTTTTCCCCCCTATAGGGGATTTTAGAAACAGTTAAAATAAGGGCTGTGTTTGGTGTAGTTTACCCCGGCGTGACGTTTTAATAACCATGTAAATCTCTCTAGGACAAGGTGACTTTCATCAATATATCTCTAGGACAAGGTGAGTTTCATCAATATATCTCTAGGACAAGGTGACTTTCATCAATATATCTCTAGGACAAGGTGACTTTCATCAATATATCTCTAGGACAAGGTGACTTTTATCAATATATCTCTAGGACAAGGTGACTTTCATCAATATATCTCTAGGACAAGGTGACTTTCATCAATATATCTCTAGGACAAGGTGACTTTCATCAATATATCTCTAGGACAAGGTGACTTTTATCAATATATCTCTAGGACAAGGTGACTTTCATCAATATATCTCTAGGACAAGGTGACTTTCATCAATATATCTCTAGGACAAGGTGACTTTCATCAATATATCTCTAGGACAAGGTGACTTTCATCAATATATCTCTAGGACAAGGTGACTTTCATCAATATATCTCTAGGACAAGGTGACTTTCATCAATATATCTCTAGGACAAGGTGACTTTCATCAATATATCTCTTGGACAAGGTGACTTTCATCAATATATCTCTAGGACAAGGTGACTTTCATCAATATATCTCTAGGACAAGGTGACTTTCATCAATATATCTCTAGGACAAGGTGACTTTTATCAATATATCTCTAGGACAAGGTGACTTTCATCAATATATCTCTAGGACAAGGTGACTTTCATCAATATATCTCTAGGACAAGGTGACTTTCATCAATATATCTCTAGGACAAGGTGACTTTCATCAATATATCTCTAGGACAAGGTGACTTTCATCAATATATCTCTAGGACAAGGTGACTTTCATCAATATATCTCTAGGACAAGGTGACTTTCATCAATATATCTCTAGGACAAGGTGACTTTCATCAATATATCTCTAGGACAAGGTGACTTTCATCAATATATCTCTAGGACAAGGTGACTTTTATCAATATATCTCTAGGACAAGGTGACTTATCAATATATCTCTAGGACAAGGTGACTTTCATCAATATATCTCTAGGACAAGGTGACTTTCATCAATATATCTCTAGGACAAGGTGACTTTCATCAATATATCTCTAGGACAAGGTGACTTTCATCAATATATCTCTAGGACAAGGTGACTTTTATCAATATATCTCTAGGACAAGGTGACTTTTATCAATATATCTCGAGGACAAGGTGACTTTTATCAATATATCTCGAGGACAAGGTGACTTTCATCAATATATCTAGGACAAGGTGACTTTCATCAATATATCTCGAGGACAAGGTGACTTTCATCAATATATCTCTAGGACAAGGTGACTTTCATCAATATATCTCTAGGACAAGGTGACTTTTATCAATATATCTCTAGGACAAGGTGACTTTCATCAATATATCTCTAGGACAAGGTGACTTTCATCAATATATCTCTAGGACAAGGTGACTTTTATCAATATATCTCTAGGACAAGGTGACTTTCATCAATATATTTGTCTCTATTTCCTCTCAGATTTGAAAATGCTAATTAGCATCAAAGTAGACATCATGCAAAACTACAACTCCCAGCATGCTCCTGCACGTCATCTCAAGCTGAAACTTTCGCTAACAGGTATTGTATCAATTTAAAACTGGCACAAGACAGTTCACAGAATTGTCCATTTAAAGAAATGTAACCTGTTTATTTATTACTATATTGTTCTATGGGCTTGACTGGTTTAGTTTAATAACATGACTAGGTAAATAGATAATCTATTGTCTGGTTTAGTTGAATAACATGACTAGGTAAATAGATCATCTATTGTCTGGTTTAGTTGAATAACATGACTAGGTAAATAGATCAACTATTGTCTGGTTTAGTTTAATAACATGACTAGGTAAATAGATAATCTATTGTCTGGTTTAGTTTAATAACATGACTAGGTAAATAGATCATCTATTGTCTGGTTTAGTTGAATAACATCATTACATGACTAGTATCACTGGAAAGTGACATTCTGAGTGACAACGTAGAGGATTGTAATTCCTTATCCAACAGCGACAGTAGGCTACACACCACCGTTTGAGGATCCACACTGATCTCCAGAATACATCTGACAGAAAATGAACTTTGACCCCTGTAGTTCACTACTTCACCTCTGCAGTGACACAGTTCACCACCTCAACGAAGCAGTTGATCTCCTGGTCCAGTTTGGCACACTCCAGCATCATCACCTCCAGCTTCTTCAGGACTGCATCATTCTCAGTTCCTGTAATCAAAATTATTCATATCTCTGTATACTGTTGTTATGGTGACACAAGCTTCCAAATGGTAGACAGCATTCCATAGCTCTATAGACTGTTGTTATGGTGACACAAGCTTCCAAATGGTAGACAGCATTCCAAATATACTGTTGTTATGGTGACAAGCTTCCAAATTCAGCATTCCATAGCTCTATATACTGTTGTTATGGTGACACAAGCTTCCAAATGGTAACCAGCATTCCATAGCTCTATATACTGTTGTTATGGTGACACAAGCTTCCAAAGCTCTATATACTGTAGACAGCATTCCATTCCAGCTCTGTATAGTAGAAAATGTGTCCAACTAGCCTGCTGGCTAGTGCTTTTCAGACCGAGCTAGTAGAAAATGTGTCCAACTAGCCTGCTGGCTAGTGCTTTTCAGACCGAGCTAGTAGAAAATGTGTCCAACTAGCCTGCTGGCAAGAGAGATTTAATATTTTCGAATATCACATGGCACATATGTTTGACCTGGGCTCGTAAAAACGTCAACATACCAAAATCCTCAAGTGACATCCTTGTGTGAACCGCTCCACTTCCTAGTCAGTCAGTCAGACAGTCAGTCAGACAGACAGTCAGTCAGACAGTCAGTCAGACAGTCAGTCAGTCAGACAGACAGTCAGACAGTCAGTCAGACAGACAGTCAGTCCCATTGACTACATACACACAAAGAGCCTGTCCAGTGAGGATTCGACAAAGATATTACCAGCAGTCAAGTGTCTCTCTGATAGAGATGTGCCACTAACCTACCTGCTGTTTCTGCCACAAGTGTCTCTCTGATAGAGACGTGCCACTAACCTACCTGCTGTTTCTGCCACAAGTGTCTCTCTGATAGAGACGTGCCACTAACCTACCTGCTGTTTCTGCCACAAGTGTCTCTCCGATAGAGACGTGCCACTAACCTACCTGCTGTTTCTGCCACAAGTGTCTCTCTGATAGAGACGTGCCACTAACCTACCTGCTGTTTCTGCCACAAGTGTCTCTCTGATAGAGACGTGCCATTCACCTAACCTACCTGCTGTTTCTGCCACAAGTGTCTCTCTGATAGAGACGTGCCACTAACCTACCTGCTGTTTCTGCCACGTCCAGAGCGACGTCGGTCACAATGTCCATCCCGTTCCAATATCTGTCTGACATGTTTTCAGACTAGACAGTGTGGAGTGGACTGCACTCAAGGACATGTTGAAATCTAAAACATGAAAGTATCTGAAACAAGAGATGTTAAGTTGTTAGAATGTTAGGGCCCTTTGTGTTTTGGTTAATCTGTTTGTCACGACATTGTTTAAAAAAAAAAACTTTATTTAAAGATTTAGAATCAAATGGTCCTGTTTCTTTTTCATGTCAGATGGTCCAGAAACATCCTCAGACAACTGCTTTCATTTTTGTTCTAATTCAAATTTATTTTTAACCAAAACACAGAAAATCTTCAAATAGAGATGTTATTTTTAGAATGTTAAAAAACACAGGGTCCTAGTATAATGAATTGATTAATGAATCAACAAAACCAAAACACAGGGTCCTGATTATAATTCAACACGATTAACAAAACACAGGGTTTAAAAAAAATCAACACGATTAACCAAAACACAGGGTTATAATGAATCAACAAGATTAACAACAAAACATGGTCCTAGATATAATGAATTCCTAGATATAATGAATCAACACGATTAAATGAATGAACAAAACACAGGGTCCTACCCTGGTTATAATGAATCAACAAAACACAGGGTCCTGGAATCAACACGATTAACCAAAACACAGGGTCCTAGATATAATGAATCAACACGATTAACCAAAACACAGGGTCCTAGATATACAATCCTCATGACCTGGTTATCAACACGATTAACAAAACACAGGGTCCTTATAATGAATCAACACGATTAACCAAAACACAGGGACTGGTTTTTAATGAATCAACATTCAAAACACAGGGTTTATAATGAAAAGGCTTCAAAACACAGGGTATATATTTTAACCAAAACACAGGACCCTGATTATAATGAATCAACATAATTAACCAAAACACAGGGACCTAGATATAATGAATCAACATGATTAACCAAAACACAGGGACCTAGTTATAATGAATCAACATGATTAACAAAACACAGGACCCTGGTTATAATGAATGAACCAAAACACAGGGTCCTAGATATAATGAATCAACATGAAACCAAAACACAGGGACCTAGAATTGATTAATGATAATGAATGAACCAAAACACAGGGTCCTAGATATAATGAATCAACACGATTAACCAAAACACAGGGACCTGGTTATAATGAATTAATTCAAAACACAGGGACCTAGTTATAATGAATTAACCAAAACACAGGGACCTAGTTATAATGAATTAACCAAAACACAGGGACCTAGATTATAATAATGAATCAACACAAAACACAGGGACCTGGTTATAATGAATGAACCAAAACACAGGGTCCTAGATTATAATGAATCAAAACACAGGGACCTAGTTATAATGAATGAAATTAACCAAAACACAGGGACCTGAATTGATTAACCAAAACACAGGGACCTGTTCCTGATATAATGAATCAACATGATTAACAAAACACAGGGACCTAGTTATAATGAATGAACCAAAACACAGGGACCTGATATAATGAATGAATCAAAACACAGGGACCTAGTTATAATGAATCAACATGATTTACCAAAACACAGGGACCTGGTTATAATGAATTAACAAAACACAGGGACCTGATTAATTAACCAAAACACAGGGCCCTGGTTATAATGAATTAACCAAAACACAGGGACCTGGTTATAATGAATTAACCAAAACACAGGGACCTGGTTATAATGAATTAACCAAAACACAGGGACCTGGTTATAATGAATCACGCCACCCTCGGTATATTGGAGCAGATGCCAGGATGTCCAACCCTAACCCTTGGAGAACTGGTGTGCAGGTTTTTGTTCCAGCCTTGCTCAAAACACACCTGATTCTGCTCACCGAGACCTTGTGTAGTTGACTTAACGTTAGAGCAAGGTTGGAATAATAACCTGCAATACGGTCACAAAACAAGTGATCTCTCGCTACCTTCAGGTTGAATCGACGTATCACCAACAAGTGCACTGACTGACTATGTTGATACCTGGCCAGCCGGTTAACGTTACGCTATAATCATATAATCATAAATAGCTCGCTAACCTCACGACTTTCCTCGCTGGGATGGTTTTTACAGGTTGTAGACGTGTTCTTTAATGTGTTGGTGTCTAAATAAGAGAAAATACTAAACAACTTTAGCTGCATAAAATGACCGGGAAAAGTTTGTTCTCGTTTCCGGTTCCTCTTGAGGTGGTCTAAATCTTCTTCTTCTTCGATGGGGTTTAACGGCGGTTGGCATCCAATGTTAGGGGTGCATTACCGCCACCAGCTGGACGGGGTGTTGAATAAGATAATAACAACATTATTGATAACTATTAATAATAAGAAGAATACAATTTCGGGAAAGAGGGAAAACGATATCATAAAAAATAAAAAAACGTCAACTAAAAAAATACATTAATAAATATATATATATTTATTAATCATACTTATTCAATCACAGTCCACTCCAAAATACTTCCCTGCACAGGGTCAGGGGCCTGTGATGGGTTACATTAACCTATGTGGTCTAATCTCGAGGCCATCCTTCCAAATCTCAACTCATAATATGTCAAGATTAGATGAGGAATATGACTTCTAGAAATTGTATATCTATACATAATGTATCATTAAGATGAGAAATATGACTTCTAGAAATGGTATATCTATACATGATGTCACTATACAGCATATAGAGGAAACCTCTGTACCCACACAGACACTGGACACCAAGTCAGTTAACCCCTGTACCCACACAGACACTGGACACCAAGTCAGTTAACCTCTGTACCCACACAGACACTGGACACCAAGTCAGTTAACCCCTGTACCCACACAGACACTGGACACCAAGTCAGGTAACCCCTGTACCCACACAGACACTGGACACCAAGTCAGTTAACCCCTGTACCCACACAGACACTGGACACCAAGTCAGTTAACCCTGTACCCACACAGACACTGGACACCAAGTCAGGTAACCCTGTACCCACACAGACACTGGACACCAAGTCAGTTAACCCCTGTACCCACACAGACACTGGACACCAAGTCAGTTAACCCCTGTACCCACACAGACACTGGACACCAAGTCAGTTAACCCCTGTACCCACACAGACACTGGACACCAAGTCAGTTAACCCCTGTACCCACACAGACACTGGACACCAAGTCAGTTAACCCCTGTACCCACACAGACACTGGACACCAAGTCAGTTAACCCCTGTACCCACACAGACACTGGACACCAAGTCAGTTAACCCCTGTACCCACACAGACACTGGACACCAAGTCAGTTAACCCCTGTACCCACACAGACACTGGACACCAAGTCAGTTAACCCCTGTACCCACACAGACACTGGACACCAAGTCAGTTAACCCCTGTACCCACACAGACACTGGACACCAAGTCAGTTAACCCTGTACCCACACAGACACTGGACACCAAGTCAGTTAACCCCTGTACCCACACAGACACTGGACACCAAGTCAGTTAACCCCTGTACCCACACAGACACTGGACACCAAGTCAGTTAACCCCTGTACCCACACAGACACTGGACACCAAGTCAGTTAACCCCTGTACCCACACAGACACTGGACACCAAGTCAGTTAACCCCTGTACCCACACAGACACTGGACACCAAGTCAGTTAACCCCTGTACCCACACAGACACTGGACACCAAGTCAGTTAACCCCTGTACCCACACAGACACTGGACACCAAGTCAGTTAACCCCTGTACCCACACAGACACTGGACACCAAGTCAGTTAACCCCTGTACCCACACAGACACTGGACACCAAGTCAGTTAACCCCTGTACCCACACAGACACTGGACACCAAGTCAGTTAACCCCTGTACCCACACAGACACTGGACACCAAGTCAGTTAACCCCTGTACCCACACAGACACTGGACACCAAGTCAGTTAACCCCTGTACCCACACAGACACTGGACACCAAGTCAGTTAACCCCTGTACCCACACAGACACTGGACACCAAGTCAGTTAACCCCTGTACCCACACAGACACTGGACACCAAGTCAGTTAACCCCTGTACCCACACAGACACTGGACACCAAGTCAGGTAACCCCTGTACCCACACAGACACTGGACACCAAGTCAGTTAACCCCTGTACCCACACAGACACTGGACACCAAGTCAGTTAACCCCTGTACCCACACAGACACTGGACACCAAGTCAGTTAACCCCTGTACCCACACAGACACTGGACACCAAGTCAGGTAACCCCTGTACCCACACAGACACTGGACACCAAGTCAGTTAACCCCTGTACCCACACAGACACTGGACACCAAGTCAGTAACCCCTGTACCCACACAGACACTGGACACCAAGTCAGGTAACCCCTGTACCCACACAGACACTGGACACCAAGTCAGGTAACCCCAATACCCACACAGACACCTGACACCAAGTCAGGTAACCCCTGTACCCACACAGACACTGGACACCAAGTCAGGTAACCCCTGTACCCACACAGACACTGGACACCAAGTCAGGTAACCCCTGTACCCACACAGACACTGGACACCAAGTCAGTTAACCCCTGTACCCACACAGACACTGGACACCAAGTCAGTTAACCCCTGTACCCACACAGACACTGGACACCAAGTCAGGTAACCCCAATACCCACACAGACACTGGACACCAAGTCAGTTAACCCCTATACCCACACAGACACTGGATACCAAGTCAGTTAACCCCTGTACCCACACAGACACTGGACACCAAGTCAGGTAACCCCTATACCCACACAGACACTTGATACCAAGTCAGGTAACCCCTATACCCACACAGACACCTGATACCAAGTCAGGTAACCCCTATACCCACACAGATACCTGATACCAAGTCAGGTAACCCCTATACCCACACAGACACCTGATACCAAGTCAGGTAACCCCTATACCCACACAGACACCTGATACCAAGTCAGGTAACCCCTATACCCACACAGACACCAAGTCAGTTAACCCCTATACCCACACAGACACCTGATACCAAGTCAGGTAACCCCTATACCCACACAGACACCTGATACCAAGTCAGGTAACCCCTGTACCCACACAGACACCTGATACCAAGTCAGGTAACCCCTACACCCACACAGACACCTGATACCAAGTCAGGTAACCCCTGTACCCATACAGACACTGGACACCAAGTCAGTTAACCCCTACACCCACACAGACACCTGATACCAAGTCAGGTAACCCCTATACCCACACAGACACCTGATACCAAGTCAGGTAACCCCAATACCCACACAGACACCTGATACCAAGTCAGTTAACCCCTGTACCCACACAGATACCTGACACCAAGTCAGGTAACCCCTATACCCACACAGACACCTGATACCAAGTCAGTTAACCCCTGTACCCACTCAGACACCTGACACCAAGTCAGTTAACCCCTATACCCACACAGACACTGGATACCAAGTCAGGTAACCCCAATACCCACACAGACACCTGATACCAAGTCAGGTAACCCAGACACCTGTACCTGACACCTGACACCAAGTCAGTTAACCCCTGTACCCACACAGACACTGGATACCAAGTCAGGTAACCCCAATGTGACACCAGTTAGTCAGGTAACCACTGGTAACCCCTACCCACAGACACCCAAGTCAGAACCCCTGTACCCACTCAGACACCAGACACCTGATACCAAGTCAGGTAACCCCTGTACCCACACAGATACCTGATACCAAGTCAGGTAACCCCTATACAGACACCTGATACCAAGTCAGGTAACCCCTGTACCCACACATATACTGGACACCAAGTCAGGGGACTTAGATTACTGCTTTGTCTAAAACTCAGGTAACGACACCACATGTATTAGTTATATATAGGTATTAGTTACCATGTTGTCATGTTGAACAGATTAACATTGGGCATCGGAGTAGATACCAATCATTCCCCCTCGTGGTTTTATTCCTGTGTTCAGCATCTCAATCAGGAGACGAGAGAAAGGACTGAGAACACCACGGTCCAAGCGACCTGTGTTGAATTAAAAACGGGAGAGACTGGGAGCTAAGCTTCCACTTGACATGCTGGTGATGTCTTCTAGTTTTGTCAACATTTTGCCTGTTTTTTGTAACATGAAATAGGTTGATGCTATTGAAGGATTTATTTAGAGATTATACAGAATGTCACACCAGCTCTAGTATGATGAGGAAACTATTAGGATCCACATTATATGATATAGCAATGTGGTTTATGATGGCCAGGCGGCACAGTTTATGACGTGGCACGCAACCATTGGTTGATGGTCGATGCAACATCTGCTCATGTAGTCGGACAGGATCTGGACCAATGAATCCAGTCTCATTGAAGAGGGAGGAAGTCCAGCCAGACATTTCTTCAAAATAAAAGACACCAAAAACTACTGTAAATTGCTTGGATTTTAAACTGTTTTTTAAAAAGTTCTGTTATATAAAATAAAAATATATATTAAAAAAAATCAACAAAATTATATACCATTATATTTATTCAAAGCCTCTTTTGTATTTAATTAATGACATATTACCACAGTGACATTATACCAAAGCTGGTAACACATGATGTTATTAAAAACCATTCAACTATTTACAGTGTTACTAAAGCATTAGCACATTAAAGGTCATTAAAGAGATTAATTAAAGTCATTAATCAACAGTAAACCAAGAGATTAATTAAAGTCAAGATGAATGAATCAGATCAGAAAGTTAAACCAAGAGGCCTTTATCCAGATCTTCACAGGACTGTCCTGAACTCGAGGCCTTTATCCAGATCTTCACAGGACTGTCCTGAACTCGAGGCCTTTATCCAAAGATCTTCAAACTGTCCTGAACTCATCAAAGATGAAACTTGGCACGTGGGCCTCGGCCACCTTTAAAGACAGAAAAACAACAGATTATTGTACACATGTAAAATGTAATATACCAGATAAATATCTATAGTATTGTTTTTTTCATGGGTGTTGTTGCATATCCTAATTTAATCCTAATCTAATCCCAATCCTAATCCCAATCCTAATCCAATCCAAATCTAATCCAATCCTAATCCAAATTCTAACCCAATCCTAATCCAATCCTAACCCAATCCTAATCTAATCCTAATCCAATCCTAACCCAATCCTAATCTAATCTAATCCTAATCCCAATCCTAATCCCAATCCTAATCAAATCCGAATCCAATCCGAATCCAAATCCTAACCCAATCCTAATCTTAATATAATCCTAATCTAATCCTAATGTAATCCTAATATAATCCTAATCCTAATCCAATCCTAACCCAATCCTAATCTAATCTAATCCTACCTTGCGAGGCAGTTTGGTGTAGCGTACGTAATCCTCCAGAAACATCAGAGCTCCCACCACATCGGACGGCATGTCCGGGATCTTCTGACTGGAAAATAATTATTTACCCAAAATCTACATTTCATTCAATTTGCAGCAGAATATAATCCACATATAATAACACAGTGATCCACAAAATGTACTTCATTTTTTTTTTGCATTCAAATTGTATTTATAAAGATTAGATCTGCGGAGATTAACATTTGTTTGTTGCAAAAAAGAGCTGTTTGAAATAGCCGCCTTGGGCAACGTTCACTAGCACTGCATGTGTTATATATAAATACACCTGCCTTTACTGTGATATCACTGTTACGCTCTTAAAATTAATGTGTATATGGGATGTTTTTAAACTGGCAAATCAATCAAATCAATAAATCAATCAATCAACAAATCAACAAATCACTCAACAAATCAACAAATCACTCAACAAATCAACAAATCAATCACTCAACAAATCAATCAATTAAATCAATCAATCAACAAATCAATCACTCAACAAATCAATCACTCAACAAATCAACAAATCAATCAATCAAATCAATCAATCAACAAATCAATCACTCAACAAATCAATCACTCAACAAATCAATCAACCAAACCAATCAATCACTCAACAAATCAAAAATCAAACAAATCAACAAATCACTCAACAAATCAACAAATCACTCAACAAACTCAACAAATCAATCACTCAACAAATCAATCAATCAAATCAATCAATCAAATCAATCAATCAATCAATCACTCAACAAATCAATCACTCAACAAATCAATCAAACAATCAAATCAATCAATCAACAAATCAATCAATCGTACCTGGTGCACTGTTCCATGATGGAGCGTATGAATTGCCCAATGAGAGCCAGGAACTGCTCTGTGTATCTGGGAGTGGAACTGCTTCAGCAGAGTGAGCAGGCCAAGAACCAGAGGAGACCAGTCTACCGGGTCGGTGGCTTTCCTGCACGTCATCCCTGGACAAACAGGAGAATACAGCCAATCACATGGTGGGATACACTCAATATGGGTCAGGACCAGCCAATCACATGGTGGGACACACTCAATATGGGTCAGGACCAGCCAATCACATGGTGGGACACACTCAATATGGGTCAGGACCAGCCAATCACATGGACACACTTAACATGGGTCAGGACCAGCCAATCACATGGTGGGACACACTCAACTTAACATGGGTCAGGACCAGCCAATCACATGGTGGGACACACTCAACATGGGTCAGGACCAGCCAATCACATGGTGGGACACACTCAATATGGGTCACCAGCCAATCACATGGTGGGACACACTCAAAATGGGTCAACCCCAATCACCCGCCAGCCAACCCAAACCCAGTCACCTGCCAGCCAACCCAACCCAACCCCAGTCACCTGCCAGCCAACCCAACCCAACCCCAGTCACCTGCCAGCCAACCCAACCCAACCCCAGTCACCTGCCAGCCAACCCAACCCAACCCCAGTCACCTGCCAGCCAACCCAACCCAACCCCAGTCACCTGCCAGCCAACCCAACCCCCCCAGTCACCTGCCAGCCAACCCAACCCAACCCCAGTCACCTGCCAGCCAACCCAACCCAGCCAACCCCAGTCACCTGCCAGCCAACCCAACTCAACCCCAGTCACCTGCCAGCCAACCCAACTCAACCCCAGTCACCTGCCAGCCAACCCAACTCAACCCCAGTCACCTGCCAGCCAACCCAACTCAACCCCAGTCACCTGCCAGCCAACCCAACCCCAGTCACCTGCCAGCCAACCCAACCCCAAGTCACCTGCCAGCCAACCCAACCCCAGTCACCTGACAGCCAACCCAACTCACCTGCCACCAACACCAGTCACCTGCCAACCAACCCAACCCCAGTCACCTGCCAGCCAACCCAACCCCAGTCACCTACCAGCCAACCCAACCCCAGTCACCTGCCAGCCAACCCAACCCCAAGTCACCTGCCAGCCAACCCAACCCCAGTCACCTGCAGCCAACCCAACCCCAGTCACCTGCCAGCCAACCCAACCCCAGTCACCTGCCAGCCAACCCAAGTCACCTGCCAGCCAACCCAACCCCAGTCACCTGCCAGCCAACCCAACCCCAAGTCACCTGCCAGCCAACCCAACCCCAGTCACCTGCCAGCCAACCCAACCTCAGTCACCTGCCAGCCAACCCAACCCCAGTCACCTGCCAGCCAACCCAACCCCAGTCACCTGCCAGCCAACCCAACCCCAGTCACCTGCCAGCCAACCCAACCCCAGTCACCTGCCAGCCAACCCAACCCCAGTCACCTGCCAGCCAACCCAACCCCAGTCACCTGCCAGCCAACCCAACCCCAGTCACCTGCCAGCCAACCCAACCCCAGTCACCTGCCAGCCAACCCAACCCAAGTCACCTGCCAGCCAACCCAACCCCAGTCACCTGCCAGCCAACCCAGACGCACTCTCACGCCCAACTAGGACTAGATGCACTCAAGCCCAACTAGGAGAGGTAGACTACTGAAGTTGAAGCAGAGAACTCTGAGCGTGTGAATAATATGTAAAATAATGTTATTTTAATAGAATAGGTAGGGTAACACATACAAAGAAGAGAGATTCATGTTTACAAATAATCTGTAGGACAATAAAAACCATTTAAATCCCAAATGTTGTCTGTCTGACCTCCCACAGCATGAAAAACATAGACAACGCCGCAATGATCTCTGTCAGGA
>NW_024607806.1:0-37939 GCF_018296145.1 Oncorhynchus tshawytscha | reverse complement strand
GATTACATGGAGAGGGGGACCTGATCCTAGATCATAATGAATCAGATTACATGGAGAGGGGGACCTGATCCTAGATCATAATGAATCAGATTACATGGAGAGGGGGACCTGATCCTAGATCATAATGAATCAGATTACATGGAGAGGGGGACCTGATCCTAGATCATAATGAATCAGATTACATGGAGAGGAGGGACCTGATCCTAGATCATAATGAATCAGATTACATGGAGAGGAGGACCTGATCCTAGATCATAATGAATCAGATTACATGGAGAGGAGGACCTGATCCTAGATCATAATGAATCAGATTACATGGAGAGGAGGACCTGATCCTAGATCATAATGAATCAGATTACATGGAGAGGGGGACCTGATCCTAGATCATAATGAATCAGATTACATGGAGAGGGGGACATGGATGGAGGGGGGGACCTGACCTGATCCTATCATAATGAATCAGATTACATGGAGAGGAGGACCTGATCCTAGATCATAATGAATCAGATTACATGGAGAGGGGGACCTGATCCTAGATCATAATGAATCAGATTACATGGAGAGGGGAGATCCTAGGGAATCAGATTACATGGAGAGGGGACCTGAGATCCTAGATCATGGAGATGAATCAGATTACATGGAGAGGGGGACCTGATCCTAGATCATAATGAATCAGATTACATGGAGAGGGGATCATAATGACCATGGATCCTAGATCATAATGAATCAGATTACATGGAGAGGGGGACCTGATCCTAGATCATATGGATGAATCAGATTACATGGAGAGGGGGACCTGATCCTAGATCATAATGAATCAGATTACATGGAGAGGGGGACCTGATCCTAGATCATAATGAATCAGATTACATGGAGAGGGGGACCTGATCCTAGATCATAATGAATCAGATTACATGGAGAGGGGGACCTGATCCTAGATCATAATGAATCAGATTACATGGAGAGGGGGACCTGATCCTAGATCATAATGAATCAGATTACATGGAGAGGGGGACCTGATCCTAGATCATAATGAATCAGATTACATGGAGAGGGGGACCTGATCCTAGATCATAATGAATCAGATTACATGGAGAGGAGGGACCTGATCCTAGATCATAATGAATCAGATTACATGGAGAGGAGGAACCTGATCCTAGATCATAATGAATCAGATTACATGGAGAGAAGGAACCTGATCCTAGATCATAATGAATCAGATTACATGGAGAGGGGGACCTGATCCTAGATCATAATGAATCAGATTACATGGAGAGGGGTGGACCTGATCCTAGATCATAATGAATCAGATTACATGGAGAGGGGACCTGATCCTAGATCATAATGAATCAGATTACATGGAGAGGGGGACCTGATCCTAGATCATAATGAATCAGATTACATGGAGAGGGGGAGATCCTAATGAATCCATGGAGAGGGGACATCCTAGATCATAATGAATCAGATTACATGGAGAGGGGGACCTGATCCTAGATCATAATAATCAGATTACATGGAGAGGGGGGACCTGATCCTAGATCATAATGAATCAGATTACATGGAGAGGAGGACCTGAATCCTGAGATCATAATGAATCAGATTACATGGAGAGGGGGACCTGATCCTAGATCATAATGAATCAGATTACATGGAGAGGGGGACCTGATCCTAGATCATAATGAATCAGATTACATGGACAGGGGGACCTGATCCAAGATAATAATGAATCAGATTACATGGAGAGGGGGACCTGATCCTAGATCATAATGAATCAGATTACATGGAGAGGGGGACCTGATCCTAGATCATAATGAATCAGATTACATGGAGAGGGGGGGACCTGATCCTAGATCATAATGAATCAGATTACATGGAGAGGGGGACCTGATCCTAGATCATAATGAATCAGATTACATGGAGAGGGGGACCTGATCCTAGATCATAATGAATCAGATTACATGGAGAGGGGGACCTGATCCTAGATCATAATGAATCAGATTACATGGAGAGGGGGACCTGATCCTAGATCATAATGAATCAGATTACATGGAGAGGGGGACCTGATCCTAGATCATAATGAATCAGATTACATGGAGAGGAGGGGACCTGATCCTAGATCATAATGAATCAGATTACATGGAGAGGAGGGACCTGATCCTAGATCATAATGAATCAGATTACATGGAGAGGGGGGACCTGATCCTAGATCATAATGAATCAGATTACATGGAGAGGGGGACCTGATCCTAGATCATAATGAATCAGATCATAATAATCATGGACATGGAGGGGGACCTGATCCTAGATCATAATGAATCAGATTACATGGAGAGGGGGACCTGATCCTAGATCATAATGAATCAGATTACATGGAGAGGGGGACCTGATCCTAGATCATCCTCCTCTGTGACACTGAATCAGATTACATGGAGACTGCCTGATCCTGGAACAGAACACATAGTTGTAAAGTCTAGTTACATGGACTGGGGGATCTAGATGGAAGATACCAATGAATTTATTACATGGAGGAGGCGGCCTGAGCTGAAACAGAACACATAGTTGTAAAGTCTAGATTACATGGAGGTGTTTACCTGATCTAGATCATAAGATATCAATATAACATTTATTATCAGGGTGGGGAGGCCTAGATCATGAGCTGAATCAGAAATGGAAAGTTGTTCTTTTGTTCAGGATCCATGGAGAGACCTGACAGATCATAAAATCACTTACATGGAGGGGGATTGATCCTAAAATAAAGTATCAGTATTTCATGGAAGGGGGGACCTAATCTAGATCTAATGGAAGAGTAAGATGAATCAGATTACATGGAGAGGGGGACCTGAATGAGATCATAATAATCAGATTACATGGAACTGCTACTTGAGCTGAGTTGCTGACAGACAGCAGTTTTCAATGGAGTGTAACTAATCAGAGACCCACATGTTATCAGTAACACCTGTCTGGTAAAGATGGATTACATGGAGGGGAGGACTTTTCCTAGATGATATGAATTTATGTTTATCATGGAGGGTTTCCTGATCCATCCTTTTGTTCTTACATGGAGCACTTACACATCCTGATTCAACTAATCATCACATATTTTAAAATAATTTAATATTTGGGCAAACAAATGAACATTCTCAAATTAAAATCTTTTGGAGTTTGTAGGCCTGTTAACAATTATTAAAGTCCTACAGTAACTCACAATTTGGAGGACCTGAATCCTAGATCATAATGAATCAGATTACATGGAGAGGGGGACCTGAACACAGCTAAAATTGGTTTACATGGAAATTCCTGATTTATCAAAAATAATGTAAGAGATTACATGAAGAAACGCTGATCTGGGATTAGAACTTACATGTGTCTCTGCTGACAGTGGGAAGTTTGTTTTACATGGAGGTGGACCTGAGGTAGATCATGGACATAATCAGATTACATGGACCAATGGAATGGTCTAAAATGCTTAAACTCTGCTCCCCGGGGATCAGATTACATGGACTAATTCACCCAGGACCTTTCCTCTGATCCTTCAAATCATACATGGAAGTATTAAAAGTAAAATGGAGAGTACCTGTGATAATTTAATAATCATTTTATTAATGGAAACCTGACCTAGCACAATGTTCTTGTTATGTTACATGGAGATAGCCAGGGACACACTCCTAGATCACTCAGACATCATTTAAAAACAAAGATTTGTGTTTACCTGAGTCTGATCATAGATAATCAGGCATGGAGAGATGACCTGATCCAGATCATGTTCAGATTACATGGAGAGGGTCCTAGATCATAATGAATCAGATTACATGGAGAGGAGGGACCTGATCCTAGATCATAATGATCAGATTACATGGAGAGGAGGACCTGATCCAGATCATAATGAATCAGATTACATGGAGAGGCAGTCCTAGATCACCAGGAATCAGTTTACATGGAGAGTGTGTCTGCCAGATAAATGAATCAGATTACATGGGATGACCAGGATGTTCATAATGAATCAGATTACATGGAGAGTCTGATCCAGATAATGAATCAGATTACATGGAGATGACCAGGGATGTTCTCTGTTTACATGGAGAGTCTGCCAGATAAGAATGAATCAGATTACATGATCAGGGATGTTCCTGTTCCTAGATGAGTCTGAATCAGATTACATGGAGAGGGGGACCTGATCCAGATCATAATGTTCAGATTACATGGAGAGTGTGTCTGCCATCATAAGATTACATGGAGGGATGATCCTAGATGTAATCTCTGTTTACATGAGTCCTGATCCAGATCATAATGAATCAGATTACATGGAGAGGGGACCTGTTCCTGTTTAGTGAATCTGCCAGATTACATGGAGAGGGGGACCTGATCCTAGATGTTCTCAGTTTACATGGAGTCCTGATCCAGATCATAGGAATCAGATTACATGGAGAGGGGGGTTGTTCTCTGTTTAGTGAGTCTGCCAGATTACATGGAGTAGGGATGACGGGGACCTGATCCTAGATCATAATGAATCAGTTGTTCTCTGTTCCTAGATCATAATGAATCAGATTACATGGAGAGGGATGACCTGGGTCCTGTTCTCTGTTTACATGGAGTGAGTCCTAGATCAGAATCAGAGTACATGGAGGGACCTGATCCTAGATCATGTTCTCTGTTACATGGAGTGAGTCTGCCAGATCAGAATCAGATTACATGGAGAGGGATGTTCTCTGATCCTAGTGAGTCTGAATCAGATTAGATGGAGAGGGATGATCCTGATCATGAATCAGATTACATGGAGAGGGAGTCCTGATCCTAGATCATAATGAATCAGATTACATGGAGAGGGGACCTGTTCCTAGTGATCTGAATCAGATTACATGGAGAGGGGGACCTGATCCAGGGTAATGTTCTCAGTTACATGGAGAGGGGGGACCTGATCCTAGATCATAAGGAATCAGATTACATGGGATGACCAGGGTAGTTCTCTGTTTAGTGAATCTGCCAGATTACATGAGGCAGTAGGGATGATCCTAGATCATTGAATCTTACATGTTTAGTGAGTCCTGCCAGATCATAATGAATCAGATTACATGGAGGGACCTGATCCTAGATCATAATGTTCTCTGTTTAGTGAGTGAGTCTGCCAGATAAGAGGCATGGAGGGATGACCTGGGATCATTCTCTGTATAGTGAGTCTGGGGGACCTGATCCTAGATCATAATGAATCAGGGTTGGAGAGGGGGACCTGATTAGTGATCTGCCAGATAATCAGATTACATGGAGAGGGACCTGACCTGATCATAATGAATCAGATTACATGGAGAGAGTCTGCCAGATAAGAATCAGTTAGGAGAGGAGGGTTGTTCTCTGTTTAGTGAGTCAGATTACAGGCAGGGGGACCTGACCTCATAATGTTTACATGGAGTGAGGGGACCTGCCAGATCAGAATGAATCAGATTACATGGAGAGGTTCTCTGATTAGTGAGTCCTCCAGAATCAGATTACATGGAGAGGGGACCTGATCCTAGATCATAATGAATCAGTTACATGGAGAGGAGGGACCTGATCCTAGATCATAATGAATCAGATTACATGGAGGGACCTGACCAGATCATTCTCAGATTACATGGAGTGAGGACCTGATCCTAGATCATAAGAATCAGATTACATGGAGAGGGGGACCTGATCCTAGATCATAATGAATCAGATTACATGAGAGGGGGGACCTGAGATAGGGAGACCTGATCCTAGATCATAATGATGACCAGGGTTGTTTACATGGAGAGGGGAGTCCTCCAGATCATAATGAATCAGATTACATGGAGAGGGACCTGATCCTAGATCATAATGAATCAGATTACATGGAGAGGGGGACCTGATCCTAGGGTAATGTTCTCTGTTTACATGAGGACCTCCAGATCATAATGAATCAGATTACATGACCAGGGGGGACCTGTTCCTGATCATAATGAATCAGATTACATGGAGGTAGGGACCTGACCAGGGATGTCTTACATGGAGAGGGGACCTGAGTCCTCCAGATCATAATGAATCAGATTACATGGAGGACCTGATCCTAGATCATAATGAATCAGATTACATGGAGAGGGATGACCTGGGTCCTGTTCTCTTGATCAGAAGTACATGGAGAGGGGGACTGATCCTCTAATGAATCAGAATTACATGGAAGAGGGACCTGACTTTTAATCAGGGAAAATGATCCTAGATCATAAAATCAGATTACATGGATTTTCCTGAGTAATGATAATAATCTTCAGATTACATGGAGAAGCCTGATCCTAGATCATAATGGAACATGGAGAGGGGACCTGATCAGGGACCTGAATACTAATTAGGAGGAAAGGTGGTTGTCTGATCCTAGATCATAATGGGGTAGGTTTTGTTTTAGCCTCAACATAATAATTACATTTCACCTGATCTGATCATAATGTCAACCTGAATTACATGGAGAGGAAGACCTGGTCCTTGATCATAATGAATCAGATTACATGGAGAGGGGGACCTGATCTCCATGATCCATACCCATCAATCAGGTTACATGAAGAATGCCAACTCCTAGATCATAATGAATCCACTTTACATGGAGAGGGGGGGACATTCTCTGATCATAGACTAATCAGATTACATGGATTGGCCTCTATCACCAGCATGAACCAGATTACATGTTCTAACTACATAATGGAATCAGTTACATGGAGTGGGGAAAATCAAATAGATGTTTCAGATTACATGGAGAGGGGGACATCTGATCCAAAACCACATAGAGCTTTTAGATTACATGGAGAGGAGAATTGCCCTAGATGATAATGAATCAGATTACATGGAGAGGGGGACTGATCCTAGATCATTGAATCAGATTACATGGAGAGGGGACTGATCCTAGATCATAATGAATCAGATTACATGAGAGGGGGACTGATCCCATTGATAATGAATCAGAGAGGACCTGATCCTAGATCATAATGAATCAGATTACATGGAGAGGAGGGACCTGATCCAGATCTGAATATGTTCAAGACACATGAGATCAACACTGAGTAGCATAATGAATCAGATTACATGGAGAGGGGGATCTGTCTTGATATTTAGTAAATCAGAACATGAACACTGCATCCCAGATCTACGGTATCAGAATAACATGGAGAGGACCTCAGACCATGTCCTGATCATAATGAATCAGTTACATGGAGGTTTCACCTGATCAAATCATAATAAATCAGATTACATGGAGAGGGGGACTTGATCCTAGATCAACACTGAATCAGATTACATGGAGAGGGGACCTGATCCTAGCATAATCAGATCTGAGAGAATCAGATTACATGGATGCTGGAGATTACATGGAGAGAAGGGGCCTGATCCTAGACATAATGAAGTACACTGAGAAACAAAGATCAGGTTATCAAACAAGGTGATTTCAGATACATAATTTCCCCAGGCTACATGAATATAAAGAGACATGAGACAACACAATCATAATGAATCAGATTCATGGAGAGGGGGGCTACATGAATATAAAGAGACATGAGACAAAACAATCATAATGCATCAGATTACATGGAGAGGCTACATGAATATAATGAGACATGAGACAAAACAATCATAATGAATCAGATTACATGGAGAGGGGGACCCCCTAGCTACATGAATATACATGGACATGAGACAAAACAATCATAATGAATCAGATTACATGGCCCCCAGGCTACATGAATATTTTTATTTTATTTATTTATTTATTTCACCTTTATTTAACCAGGTAGGCTGAGTTGAGAACAAGTTCTCATTTGCAACTGCGACCTGGCCAAGATAAAGCATAGCAGGTGAGCAGACAACACAGAGTTACATGGAGTAAACAATTAACAAGTCAATAACACAGTTGAAAAAATTACATGGAGAGGGGGACCTATACAATGTGTGCAAAAAGGCATGAAGAGGTAGGCAAATAATTAATCAATTTTGGAGATTAACACTGGAGTGATAAATGATCAGATGGTCATGAACCCATTACATGGAGAGGGGACCTGATCCTAGATCATAATGAATCACAGGTAGAGATATTGGTGTGCAAAAGAGCAGAAAACATGGAGAGGGGGGATAAATAAAACAGTATGGGGATGAGGTAGGTGAAAATGGGTGGGCTGATTTACCAATAGATCTAATGAATCAGCTTACATGGAGAGGGGGACCTGCTCCTAGATAGCTGATCAGATTACATGGAGAGGGAGACCTAAAAGTCTCCAACTTCAGTGATTTTTGAATCAGATTACATGGAGTCACAGGCAGCAGAGTACTGGAACGAATCAGAACATGAGGTGTTGGCTTTAGGGATGATCAATGAGATACACCTGCTGGAGCGCGTGCTACGGACCTGGGTCCTGATCATCGTGAATGAACTGAGATAAGGCGGACTTTACCTAGCATGGACTTGTAGATGACATGGAGGAGCCAGTGGGTCTGGCGATCAGATACATGGAGAGGGGGAGGGCCAGCCAACTAGAGCATACAAGTCGCAGTGGTGGGTGGTATAAGGTGCTTTAGTGACAAAACGGATGGCACTGTGATAGACTGCATCCAGTTTGCTGAGTAGAGTGTTGGAAGCCATTTTGTAGATGACATTGGAGAGGAGGATCGGTCCTAGGATAGTCAGTTTTACTCAGGGTACATGGAGGGGGACGTGAGTGAAGGAGGCTTCAGTTACATGGAATAGAAAGCCGACTCTTGATTTGATTTTCATTGGAGATGTTTGATATGAGTCTGGAAGGAGAGTTTGCAGTCATGGAGCCAGACACCTAGGTACTTATAGATGTCCATGGAGAGGGGGATATTCAAGGTCGGAACCATCCAGGGTGATGATGCTCAGTCATGGGCATGCGGGTGCAGGCAGCGAATCGGTTAAAAGCATGCATTTGGTTTTACTAGCGTTTAAGAGCAGTTGGAGGCCACGGAAGGACCTGTTGTATGGCATTGAATCAGTTACATGGAGGTTAGATAGCACAGTGTACAATGACGGGCCGAAAGTATATAGAATGGTGTCCTAGATCTGCGTTAGAGGAGGATCAGGGAATCGCCTGCAGCAAGAGCAACATCATTGATATAATGATAGAACAGAGAAAAGAGTCGGCCCGAGACCTGAACCCTGTGGCACCCCCATAGAGACTGCCAGAGGACCGGATCAGATCATGCCCTCCGATTTGACACACTGAACTCTGTCTGCAAAGTAATTGAATCAGAACAGGCAAGGCAGTCATCCTAGATCATAGGCTACTGAGTTACATGGAGAAGAATATGGTGATTGACAGAGTCGAACATGGAAGGTCGATGAAGACGGCTGCACAGTACTGTCTTTTATCATGGCGGTTACCTGATATCGATTAGTACCTCAGATTACATGGAGAGGTGCACCTGATCCTAGATCATAAAATCAGATTACATGGAGAGGGGTACCTGTCCTATTCATAGATGGTCAGTGACCTGTTTGTTGACTTGGCTTTCATAAGACCTTAGATAGGCATGGGCAGGATGGATATAGGTCTGTAACAGTTTGGGTCCAGGGTGGAGAGGGGGACTCCCCCTTTGAAGAGGGGGATGACTGGGGCAGCTTTCCAATCCTTGGGGAGGAGGACCTGATCCTAGATCATAATGAAGGAGGGGACCTTCCTCGATCATAATGAATCGATGGAAGGGAGAGGTTGAACAGGCTGGTAATAGGGGTTGCGACAATGGCGGCCTGATAGTTTCAGAAATAGAATCCAGATTGTCAAGCCCAGCTGATTTGTATGGGTCCAGGTTTTGGAGCTCTTTCAGAACATCTGCTATCTGGATTTGGGTAAAGGAGAACCTGGAGAGGCTTGGGCGAGGAGCTGCGGGGGGGGCGGAGCTTTGGCCGAGGTTGGAGAAGCCAGGCGGAAGGCATGGCCAGCCATGGAGAAATGCTTATTGAAGTTTTCAGATAATCATGGATTTATCGGTGGTGACCGTGTTACCTAGCCTCAGTGCAGTGGGCATGGGAGGAGGTGCTCTTGTTCTCCATGGACTTACACAGTGTCCCAGAACTTTTTGGAGTTGGAGCTACAGGATGCAAACTTCTGCCTGAAGAAGCTGGCCTTAGCTTTCCTGACTGACTGCGTGTATTGGTTCCATGACTTCCCTGAACAGTTGCATGGATGGGGACTCTTCGATGCTTTTGCAGTCCGCCACAGGATGTTTTTGTGCTGGTTGAGGGCAGTCAGGTCTGGAATGAACCAAGGGCTGTATCTGTTCTTGGTTCTGCATTTTTGAACATGGAGCATGCTTATCTAAAATGGAGAGGAAGTTACATTTAAAGAATGACCAGGCATCCTCAACTGACATGGATGAGGTCAATGTCCTTCCAGGATACCCGGATCAGGTCGATTAGGGAAGGCCTGCTCATAGAAGTGTTTTAGGGAGCGTTTGACAGTGATGAGGGGTGGTCGTTTGACTGCGGCTCCGTGGCGGATACAGGCAATGAGGCAGTGATCGCTGAGATCCTGGTTGAAGACAGCGGAGGTGTATTTGGAGGGCCAGTTGGTCAGGATGACGTCTATGAGGGTGCCCTTGTTTACAGAGTTAGGGTTGTACCTGGTGGGTTCCTTGATGATTTGTGTGAGATTGAGGGCATCTAGCTTAGATTGTAGATTGTAAGAGACATATAAACATGAGACATGAGACATGAGACAACACAATCATAATGAATCAGATTACATGGCCCCCAGGCTACATGAATATAAAGAGACATGAGACAACACAATCATAATGAATCAGATTACATGTCCCCCAGGCTACATGAATATAAAGAGACATGAGACAAAACAATCATAATGAATCAGATTACATGGAGAGGGGGACCTGATCCTAGATCATAATGAATCAGATTACATGGAGAGGGGGGACCTGATCCTAGATCATAATGAATCAGATTACATGGAGAGGGACCTGATCCTAGATCATAATGAATCAGATTACATGGAGAGGAGGGACCTGATCCTAGATCATAATGAATCAGATTACATGGACAGGGGGACCTGATCTCAAAATCCCCCAAAGGCTCTTTTAAATAATGGATAAATCATCTCCTCATCTTGAGGAGTCACCTGTGACAGTATTCATAAAGAGTAGGAGAGACGATCTAGGATCAGTTTAGTCCTTTAAGATCATAATGAATCAGATTACATGGAATCAGATTACATGGAGAGGGGGGACCTGATCCTAGATCATAATGAATCAGATTACATGGAGAGGGGGACCTGATCCTAGATCATAATGAATCAGATTACATGGAGAGGGGGACCTGATCCTAGATCATAATGAATCAGATTACATGGAGAGGAGGGACCTGATCCTAGATCATAATGAATCAGATTACATGGAGAGGGGGACCTGATCCTAGATCATAATGAATCAGATTACATGGAGAGGGAGACCTGATCCTAGATCATAATGAATCAGATTACATGGAGAGGGGGACCTGATCCTAGATCATAATGAATCAGATTACATGGAGAGGGGGACCTGATCCTAGATCATAATGAACCAGATTACAGGAAGAGGAGGACCGTTTCCTAGATCAGCACTCCAACTCTGGGACAGTCTGTATGAAACAGAACACAACAGGTGTTTACTGCCATCTAGTGGAAGATACCAATACAACACTTTATTATCAGGGTGGGGAGGCGGCTGAGCTGAAACAGAACACATAGTTGTAAAGTCTAGTTACAGCAGGTGTTTACTGCCATCTAGTGGAAGATACCAATATAACACTTTACTATCAGGGTGGGGAGGCGGCTGAGCTGAAACAGAAAGTAAAGTTGTTCTTTTGTTCAGGATCCATTTTGAGAAGACAGAGTAGAAAACACTACATGGAGATTATTGAAAAATAAAGTAAGTATTTCTGAACAATAATCTATTCTAGTGGACAGAATAAATCAAATCAAATCAAATCAAATGTTATTTGTCACATACACATGGTTAGCAGATGTTAATGCGAGTGTAGCGAAATGCTTGTGCTTCTAGTTCCGACAATGCAGTAATAACCAACAAGTAATCTAACTAACAATTCCTAAACTACTGTCTTATACACAGTGTAAGGGGATAAAGAATATGTACATAAGGATATATGAATGAGTGATGGTACAGAGCAGCATAGGCAAGATACAGTAGATGGTATCGAGTACAGTATATACATATGAGATGAGTATGTAAACAAAGTGGCATAGTTAAAGTGGCTAGTGATACATGTATTACATAAGGATGCAGTCGATGATATAGAGTACAGTATATACGTATGCATATGAGATGAATAATGTAGGGTAAGTAACATTATATAAGGTAGCATTGTTTAAAGTGGCTAGTGATATATTTACATCATTTCCCATCAATTCCCATTATTAAAGTGGCTGGAGTTGAGTCAGTGTCAGTGTGTTGGCAGCAGCCACTCAATGTTAGTGGTGGCTGTTTAACAGTCTGATGGCCTTGAGATAGAAGCTGTTTTTCAGTTTCTCGGTCCCAGCTTTGATGCACCTGTACTGACCTCGCCTTCTGGATGATAGCGGGGTGAACAGGCAGTGGCTCGGGTGGTTGATGTCCTTGATGATCTTTATGGCCTTCCTGTAACATCGGGTGGTGTAGGTGTCCTGGAGGGCAGGTAGTTTGCCCCCGGTGATGCGTTGTGCAGACCTCACTACCCTCTGGAGAGCCTTACGGTTGATGGCGGAGCAGTTGCTGTACCAGGCGGTGATACAGCCCGCCAGGATGCTCTCGATTGTGCATCTGTAGAAGTTTGTGAGTGCTTTTGGTGACAAGCCGAATTTCTTCAGCCTCCTGAGGTTGAAGAGGCGCTGCTGCGCCTTCTTCACGATGCTGTCTGTGTGAGTGGACCAATTCAGTTTGTCTGTGATGTGTATGCCGAGGAACTTAAAACTTGCTACCCTCTCCACTACTGTTCCATCTATGTGGATAGGGGGGTGTTCCCTCTGCTGTTTCCTGAAGTCCACAATCATCTCCTTAGTTTTGTTGACGTTGAGTGTGAGGTTATTTTCCTGACACCACACTCTGAGGGCCCTCACCTCCTCCCTGTAGGCCGTCTCGTCGTTGTTGGTAATCAAGCCTACCACTGTTTTGTCGTCCGCAAACTTGATGATTGAGTTGGAGGCGTGCGTGGCCACGCAGTCATGGGTGAACAGGGAGTACAGGAGAGGGCTCAGAACGCACCCTTGTGGGGCCCCAGTGTTGAGGATCAGCGGGGAGGAGATGTTGTTACCAACCCTCACCACCTGGGGGCGGCCCGTCAGGAAGTCCAGTACCCAGTTGCACAGGGCGGGGTCGAGACCCAGGGTCTCGAGCTTGATGACGAGCTTGGAGGGTACTATGGTGTTGAATGCCGAGCTGTAGTCGATGAACAGCATTCTCACGTAGGTATTCCTCTTGTCCAGATGGGTTAGGGCAGTGTGCAGTGTGGTTGAGATTGCATCGTCTGTGGACCTATTTGGGCGGTAAGCAAATTGGAGTGGGTCTAGGGTGTCAGGTAGGGTGGAGGTGATATGGTCCTTGACTAGTCTTTCAAAGCACTTCATGATGACGGAAGTGAGTGCTACGGGGCGGTAGTCGTTTAGCTCAGTTACCTTAGCTTTCTTGGGAACAGGAACAATGGTGGCCCTCTTGAAGCATGTGGGAACAGCAGACTGGTATAGGGATTGATTGAATATGTCCGTAAACACACCGGCCAGCTGGTCTGCGCATGCTCTGAGGGCGCGGCTGTGGATGCCGTCTGGGCCTGCAGCCTTGCGAGGGTTAACACGTTTAAATGTCTTACTCACCTCGGCTGCAATGAAGGAGAGACTGCATGTTTTCGTTGCAGGCCGTGTCAGTGGCACTGTATTGTCCTCAAAGCGGGCGAAAAAGTTATTTAGTCTGCCTGGGAGCAAGACATCCTGGTCCATGACTGGATGGATTTCTTCCTGTAGTCCGTGATTGACTGTAGACCCTGCCACATGCCTCTTGTGTCTGAGCCGTTGAATTGAGATTCTACTTTGTCTCTGTACTGACGCTTAGCTTGTTTGATAGCCTTGCGGAGGGAATAGCTGCACTGTTTGTATTCGGTCATGTTACCAGACACCTTGCCCTGATTAAAAGCAGTGGTTCGCGCTTTCAGTTTCACGCGAATGCTGCCATCAATCCACGGTTTCTGTTTAGGGAATGTTTTAATCGTTGCTATGGGAACGACATCTTCAACGCACGTTCTAATGAACTCGCACACCGAATCAGCGTATTCGTCAATATTGTTATCTGACGCAATACGAAACATATCCCAGTCCACGTGATGGAAGCAGTCTTGGAGTGTGGAGTCAGCTGCGGGGCAGGGCCTTATATGCGTCGCGGAAGTTAGAGTAACAATGATCCAAGGTTTTCCACCCCTGGTTGCGCAATCGATATGCTGATAAAATTTAGGGAGTCTTGTTTTCAGATTAGCCTTGTTAAAATCCCCAGCTACAATGAATGCAGCCTCCGGATAAATGGTTTCCAGTTTGCAAAGAGTTAAATAAAGTTTGTTCAGAGCCATCGATGTGTCTGCTTGGGGGGGGGATATATACAGCTGTGATTATAATCGAAGAGAATTCTCTTGGTAGATAATGCGGTCTACATTTGATTGTGAGGAATTCTAAATCAGGTGAACAGAAGGATTTGAGTTCCTTTATGTTTCTTTCATCACACCATGTCTCGTTAGCCATAAGGCATACGCCCCCGCCCCTCTTCTTACCAGAAAGGTGTTTGTTTCTGTCGGCGCGATGCGTGGAGAAACCCGCTGGCTGCACCGACTCCGATAGCGTCTCTCCAGTTAGCCATGTTTCCGTGAAGCACAGAACGTTACAGTCTCTGATGTCCCTCTGGAATGCTACCCTTGCTCGGATTTCATCAACCTTGTTGTCAAGAGACTGGACATTGGCAAGAAGAATGCTAGGGAGTGGTGCACGGTGTGCCCGTCTCCGGAGTCTGACCAGAAGACCACCTCGTTTCCCTCTTTTTCTGAGTCGTTTTTTTGGGTCGCTGCATGCGATCCATTCCGTTGTCCTGTTTGTAAGGCAGAACACAGGATCCGCGTCGCGAAAAACATATTCTTGGTCGTACTGATGGTGAGTTGACGCTGATCTTATATTCAGTAGTTCTTCTCGACTGTATGTAATGAAACCTAAGATGACCTGGGGTACTAATGTAAGAAATAACACGTAAAAAAACAAAAAACTGCATAGTTTCCTAGGAACGCGAAGCGAGGCGGCCATCTCTGTCGGCGCCGGAAGTACTTACAATAAGAGAATGAATACCTGTAATGAGATATTACTAGTTAGTAGAACTGCTACTTGAGCTGAGTTGCTGACAGACAGCAGTTTTCAAAGTGTAAACTAATCAGTAGGCTGACATGTTATCATTAAAACGTCTGGTAAAGATGGTGGAGTAGCTTTTCAATTATATGATTTTGTGTTTATCTCAGGGTTTCTCAACCCTTTTGTTCTTACCAGCACTTACACACCTGATTCAACTAATCATCATATATTTTAAGACAGTTTAATATTTGAGGCATACAAATGAAGATTCTGAAATCAAAACCTTTTAGATTTGTAGGCATGTTTACAACTATTCACGGCCTACAGTAACACATTTTGGAGGGAAAAAACACAGCTAAACGTGGTGTCGAGTAAATTATATGTTCATAAAAATATTGTAAGGGAGATGTCTTGAAGAAAGGCGTCTGGGATTAGAACTCTGTGTCTCAGTGCCCTGCGACAGTGGGAGGTTTGTTTTGCATGGCCCGGTGCTACAGGTGGTTGGACATATATTTTATTGACCAATGGAATGGTCTAAAATGCTTAAACTCTGCTCCCCCGGGGAGCCGGGCAATGCACAACTAATTCACCCAGTGACCGTTACTTTATTTCCTGATATGAAATGGAAAGTAACTTTGTAGCCGACGCAGTTCCAGAATGTCTGTTGAAACTGTGTCTCATATGGAACGTTAGAACAGTGGTGGAAACAGAACTCAGTTCCAGAATGTCTGTTGAAACTGTGTCTCATATGGAACGTTAGAACAGTGGTGGAAACAGAACTCAGTTCCAGAATGTCTGTTGAAACTGTGTCTCATATGGAACGTTAGAACAGTGGTGGAAACAGAACTCAGTTCCAGAATGTCTGTTGAAACTGTGTCTCATATGGAACGTTAGAACAGTGGTGGAAACAGAACTATGGAACGTTAGAACAGTGGTGGAAACAGAACTCAGTTCTCAAACTGGAGTAAAAGTAAAGATTCCTTCATATTAAATGACTCAAGTAAAAGTGAAAATCACCCAGTAAAATACTACTTCAGGAAAAGTCTAGAGGTATTTGGTTTTAAATATAATTAAATATCAAAAGTAAAAGTAAAGTTGTAATAATTTAAAATTCCTTATATTAAGCAAACCAGACTGCACAATGTTCATGTTATTTTAGTTATGGATAGCCAGGGTCACACTCCAACACTCAGAAATCATTTAAAAACAAAGCATTTGTGTTTAGTGAGTCTGCCAGATCAGAGGCAGTAGGGATGACCAGGGATGTTCTCTGTTTAGTGAGTCCTCCAGATCAGAGGCAGTAGAGATGACCAGGGATGTTCTCTGTTTAGTGAGTCTGCCAGATCAGAGGCAGTAGGGATGACCAGGGATGTTCTCTGTTTAGTGAGTCAGATGAGGCAGTTCAGATGACCAGGGATGTTCTCTGTTTAGTGAGTCTGCCAGATCAGAGGCAGTAGGGATGACCAGGGTTGTTCTCTGTTTAGTGAGTCTGCCAGATCAGAGGCAGTAGGGATGACCAGGGATGTTCTCTGTTTAGTGAGTCCTCCAGATCAGAGGCAGTAGAGATGACCAGGGATGTTCTCTTGATAAGTGAGTGAATTTTTCTGTCCTGCTAAGCATTCAAAATGTAAGGAGTACATTTGGGTGTCAGAGAAAATGTCTGGAGTAAAAAATACATCATTTTCTTTATGAATGTAGTGAAGTAAAAGTAAAAGTTGTTAAAAATATAAATAGTAAAGTACAGATACCCCAAAAACTACTGAAGTACTTTACACCACTGCATTAGAAGACAGATAAATGTGTTGATCTGAAGGAAAGACGGGCAGATTCTGGTCGGTCGGCTACCAACTATTATAAAGTTAGGTCGTCGTCAGACATTCAACAGTCACAGTAGGTTTGAGCTACAGTATGATCACTAATCATGCCGACCAACCTGATGGTCTCTGTTGGAAATGTTGTGAAAAGTATCTGGCCTCGGCTATAAATATCTGACCTTACTCATCTCATATGTATATACTGTATTCTATACTATTCTACTGTATCTTAGTCTATGTATTACTCATCTCATATGTATATACTGTATTCTATACTATTCTACTGTATCTTAGTCTATGTATTACTCATCTCATATGTATATACTGCATTCTATACTATTCTACTGTATCTTAGTCTATGTATTACTCATCTCATATGTATATACTGTATTCTATACTATTCTACTGTATCTTAGTCTATGCATTACTCATCTCATATGTATATACTGTATTCTATACTATTCTACTGTATCTTAGTCTATGCATTACTCATCTCATATGTATATACTGTATTCTATACTATTCTACTGTATCTTAGTCTATGCCGCTCTGACATTGTGACCAATAACATTTGATTTGATTTTGATTAGGCTACATACACTACATGACCAAAAGTATGTGGACACCTGCCAGTCGAACATCTCATTCCAAAATCATTGGCATTCATATGGAGTTGGTCCCACCCTTTGCTGCTGTAACAGTCTCCACAATTCTGGGAAGGCTTTCCACTAAATGTATGTACATCGCTGCGGGGACTTGCTTCCATTCAGCCACAAGAGCATTGTGATGATGTTGGGTGATTAGGCCTGGCTCACAGTCTGCGTTCCAATTCATCCCAAAGGTGTTCAATGGGGTTGAGGTCAAGGCTCTGTGCAGGCCAGTCAAGTTCTTCCACACCGATCTCAACAAGCCATTTCTGTATGGACCTCGCTTTGTGCACGGGGACATTGTCATGCTGAAACTGGAAAGGGCCTTCCCCAAGCTGCCCAAGACAATTTTTCCTCCGCCACCAAACTTTACAGTTGGCACAATGTATTCGTGCAGGAAGCGTTTTCCTGGCATCCACCAAACCCATATTCCACTGCTCCAGAGTCCAATGGCAGCGAGCTTTACATCACTCAAGCCGATGCTTGGCATTGCGCATGGTGATCTTGTGTGCGGCTGCTTGGCCATAGAAACCCATTTCATTAAGTTCCCGACTAACAGTTATTTTGCTGACATTGCAGTTTGGAACTCAGGAGTGGGTGTTGCAACCGAGGACAGACCATTTTTATGTGCTTCCGCACTCGGCGAGCCAGTTCTCTGAGCTTGAGTGGCCTACCACTTCACTGTTGAGCCGTTGTTGCTCCAAGACGTTTCCACTTCACAATAACAGCACTTACAGTTGACCGGGGCAGCTCTAGCAGGGCAGGAATTTGACGAACTGACATGTTGGAAAGGTGGTATCCTATGACGGTGCCACGTTGAAAGGCACTGAGATCTTCAGTTAGGTCATCCAATGCCAATGTTTGTCTATGGAGATTGCATGGCGGTCTGTCCGACTTTATACACCTGTCAGCAACAGGTGTGGCTGAAATAGAATCCACTAATTTGAAGGGGTGTCCACATATGTTTGTATATACAGTGTAGATTCTCTGTCCTGCTACTGGTAGGACTATAACATTATGTGAACTGATCTGAACAGGTTTAGACTGGTCATCTATGATATGTAGGTTATATACAGTAGATTCTCTGTCCTGCTACTGGTAGGACTATAACATTATGTGAACTGACCTGAACAGCTTTAGATTGGTCATCTATGATATGTAGGTTATATACAGTACATTCTCTGTCCTGCTACTGGTAGGACTATAACATTATGTGAACTGATCTGAACATGTTTAGACTGGTCATCTATGATATGTAGGTTATATACAGTACATTCTCTGTCCTGCTACTGGTAGGACTATAACATTATGTGAACTAACCTAGCCTACTTTACATAATATAACATCTACATATCACTAACAAATGACTACTATACATTATAACCTAGTCTACTTTACATAATATAACATATAACTAACAACCCACTACTATACATTATAACCTAGCCTACTTTACATAATATAACATCTACATATCACTAACAAATGACTACTATACATTATAACCTAGTCTACTTTACATAATATAACATATCACTAACAACCCACTACTATACATTATAACCTAGTCTACTTTACATAATATAACATCTACATATCACTAACAACCCACTATTATACATTATAACCTAGTCTACTTTACATAATATAACATATCACTAACAACCCACTACTATACATTATAACCTAGTCTACTTTACATAATATAATATCTACATATCACTAACAGCCCACTACTATACATTATAACCTAGCCTACTTTACATAATATAACATATCACTAACAACCCACTACTATACATTATAACCTAGTCTACTTTACATAATATAACATCTACATATCACTAACAACCCACTACTATACATCATAACCTAGTCTACTTTACATAATATAACATATCACTAACAACCCACTATTATACATTATAACCTAGTCTACTTTACATAATATAACATATCACTAAAAACCACTACTATACATTATAACCTAGTCTACTTTACATAATATAACATCTACACATCACTAACAACCCACTACTATACATTATAACCTAGCCTACTTTACATAATATAACATATCACTAACAACCCACTACTATACATTACAACCTAATATTCTTTTCATAATATAACATCTATATATCACCAACAACCCACTACTATACATTATAACCTAGTCTACTTTACATAATATAACATATCACTAACAACCCACTACTATACATTATAACCTAGTCTACTTTACATAATATATCATCTACATATCACTAACAACCCACTATTATACATTATAACCTAGTCTACTTTACATAATACAACATCTACATATCACTAACAACCCACTACTATACATTATAACCTAGTCTACTTTACATAATATAACATATCACTAACAACCCACTACTATACATCATAACCTAGTCTACTTTAAATAATATAACATCTACATATCACTTGATGCAAAAAAACTTTCTGAATGGATCAATGATTTCCCCCTCAGATCAATCATGTCCATTTTAGCCCTTCTGTCTACATTCTCAGAAACATTTAGAAAATAACAGATTGAAAGACAATAAATAGCCACTTTTGGTGAATAAAAACAAGTGTGAGACATGGCCTTGTGTTTTTGTACTGTCTATAACTACCTTAACAAACAGTGACTTATTATTATTATTATTATTGTTGCTGTACTGTCTATAACTACCTTAACAAACAGTGACTTATTATTATTATTATTATTGTTGCTGTACTGTCTATAACTACCTTAACAAACAGTGACTTATTATTATTATTATTATTGTTATTATTGACAGTTGCCATGGAGATGAAATGTTACTAAAAACTACATATTCATGTGATGCATTAAATCACCTGACTGTTTCTATGTCTGTTAGTAAATGTTTTATTTCTCAAAGAGATAATGAATAAATGAGAACAATTGACAATCAATAATTAGTTGTCACTGTTAACCACAACCAACATGCTGGATCTCTGTTTAGTTGTCACGGTGTTAACCACAACCAACATATTGGATCTCTGTTTAGTTGTCACGGTGTTAACCACAACCAACATATTGGATCTCTGTTTAGTTGTCACTGTGTTAACCACAACCAACATGTTGGATCTCTGTTTAGTTGTTACTGTGTTAACCACAACCAACATGTTGGATCTCTGTTTAGGGGTCAGTGCTCTAAAATGAGTTTCTCTGGGGAGAGAGAGGAGGGGGGCCCTGCCTCTAAACTGCATCTCTCTGGGGGACATGACACCAAAGCTAAGAGGTAAGATGACAATTTTATGAAGAATTTATTAAGTTTGTTTACAAAAGAAATAGCTATCTTAAGATGAATGCACTTACTGTACATCTCTCTGGATAAGAGCATCTGCTAATTCAGGGGTTCTCAATCCGGGGTCTGTGGAGGTACTGCAGGTGTTCTCAATCCGGGGTCTGTGGAGGTACTGCAGGGGTTCTCAATCCGGGGTCTGTGGAGGTACTGCAGGTGTTCTCAATCCGGGGTCTGTGGAGGTACTGGAGGGGTTCCACGGCACCCTGACTGTACTCGTTGCAATGTCAGACATTTGATAGAATTTTCACATGACACGACCACTTTGCCTACTCTTAATTATTATTTTTTACCAATTTTGATGGTTGTTACCAGCAGAATATTGACAATATTACCGTTATATCAACACACGCTCCAAAGGGAGAACTTGAAATAACATGATGTAGATAATTAAATAATAACATGATGTAGATAATTAAATAATAACATGATGTAGATAATTAAATAATAACATGATGTAGATAATTAAATAATAACATGATGTAGATAATTAAATAATCAAAAGAAAAACGTGTTTATTATTATACACTCTTAGAAAAGAAGGTTCCTTCTAGAACCAGAAAAGGCTTCTATCACTTCCTTAATATATGGAATGTATATATTTTGGGGTTCAGAAGAACCTCTAGATTTCTGATCAATGAAGGTTAATGCTTTGAGGTGAACAGCCTTCCAGTGGTCAGATCAATTTTCGTGTTTTTTCCAAAATCACCTTAATATCTGATATTGCGAGTAAACAACCTCAGAATAGAAAAGACAGAGTACGACTTCCAGCCCGTCAATAAATGACATCACTCAACCCTAGCAGTTAGCAAATAGCACATTTTCCACCGGGATTTGAACCAGCCACCTTTAGGCCACAGGTCCAACTGCTTAGCCACTGGGTGAAAACCTGAGTTAATCTTGGGGAATAAGCATGAGTTAATCTGCCAAAATGAAGACAAAATGCTATATATGGTATCACTTATTATGCATAAATATTATACATAATTATAATACATACAATACAATACAATCATTGCCAAAAGCACAAGACGATGCTTTGCCTTCCAGTGGTCAGATCAATTCGTTTTTTCCAGCGCCTGGATTCGAACAGCCACCTTTCAGCCACAGCTCCAACTCCTTAGCCGCTGGGGGAAAACCTGAGTTAATCTTCGGAAATAAGCATGAGTTAAAATGCTCTGCAGACATACATGGTATCACTTGTTATACATAATTATTACACATAAATCATTGCCAAAAGCACAAGACATACTGTTGCATGTAGGTCTATATTATTTATGGATTGATCATATAGAAATATAAAAACATTATTTTTAACGACTCCAAAGCAATTACATGTGGCTCAGGAACCACTGACTCACTGTATTATTCTATAGTATTATCAAGACACCTGCTGTTAACTCTTAACTACTTAGGACACCTGCTGTTAACTCTTAACTACTTAGGACAGCTGCTGTTAACTCTTAACTACTTAGGACAGCTCACCAGGTGTCCTAAATATCTGCCGACTAGGTGGGACTAGAGACTTCATGCATAACTTTAATTTATACCCATAAGTGTAAAATGTCTTTATTCTCGGCACTTATACGACCAATTTTCTACTCTGAGATGCTTTGTGGATATGGGTCAAGTTTTTCAAAATATTGTAAATTAAAAACATAGAATGTTTGTTTAACATAATAATAAAAAATGAATATTACGAATGTAACCCACTGTAAAGACTGGGTTAGGTAGGAATGGAATTTGGTATCCTGTATATTTGACTGTGATATGTGGTTGTCTCACCTAGATATCTAAAGACTGGGTTTAGTTTATTGTGTTGCACTGCTCATGTCCGCGTTCTGAAACTACCCGCGCTCTCGTACAGAACTACCCGCATTCCGGTACAGAACTACCCGCGTTCCGGTACAGAACTGTCCACGTCCCCATACAGAACAGTCCGCGTCCCCGTACAGAACTGTCCATGTCCCCGTACAGAACTGTCCATGTCCCCGTACAGAACTGTCCACGTCCCCGTACAGAACTGTCCACGTCCCCGTACAGAACTGTCCACGTCCCCGTACAGAACTGTCCGCGTCCCCGTACAGAACTGTCCATGTCCCCGTACAGAACTGTCCACGTCCCCGTACGTTGTGGCGCCAAGGATAATATCCGGTTACGCGCAGAGTGGGCTGAGGTGATCTTGGGGAATAACGAAGGAGTTTGTTACAGTGTTGAGACGCCGAAGTTTACTGTTCAATTTGCTTTTTGCTTTACGGTCAGGGACAGTATGAGTGTAGCCAGATCCTTTTCACTCTCTATCCTCGTTTCATTTTGTGGTTCACCGGATTCATCATCATCATCGAGACTAGGGACAGACGAACAACCTGCTAACTAGCCAAGCTAGTTGGTACAGCTAGATAAGCTAGCTAGCTACTCTACCAGCAGCATCCTAGTTATCCTAGCTAGTCGGTACAGCTCGGTAATCTAGCTAGCTACTCTACCAGCAGCATCCTAGTTACCATAGCTACCACTACATCATCTCCGGCTGTCTGCATTTCTTGTGGACCGATGGAGCTCCCCGGTTGTTTCTTCCACCTGTTAAATCCCGGTGAGGCTTCTCCCTCTCTCGTTGACGGATGCTGGCTACCTCTGTCCGGTTCTCCTCTCTTCACTAGATGGACGTTAACTTTAGTGTTTAACCCCTCTCTGTCCAAGGACTGAACTTATGAATCAGGGTGCCTCAATAGGCTGAACACATAACATTTTTAACGTTTTTTTACTGATGAAAAATAGTTTTTTTCTGATAACTAGTAAACACCAGTTTCATAATATTACGTTACGTCTTCAGTTATGAGGTATTCGCTAAAAAACAGGCCTTATTTTAGGTCATTCTTCTCCCTGCCAGCTCCTATTAGTTCTATTGAGCTCCGTGGAATCAACTCACCTTCTGAACGTTCTATTCCCAGCTCATTGTTCTGCATCACAATTATCAGACCTGCCGGCATTATTATTAAATGCTCACTGTTCAAGTGGGTACACGTTGTGGTGACCCACAGTCCTAAACATTAAACAATTTTCTTGTCATGGTTAACCATATCTGTTTTCAGAAAAAAGGTATACAACCTAAACAAAAAGCATGTCCCTGTCCTCTTTTCCAAGATGTGAAGAAATAACACTTTTTTTGATGACTTGTGTTTTCTAAATGGCTGCTGGGTAATTTGATATGCATCGAAATCTTAATCCATAGACATCGGATTGAGTGAATGCTGCGCAGGTTCACTGAGTTGCAAACCAAATGGACAGGTCTAGCTCATTGATTTGTAGATCTGACGCAGTTGCTACCTCAGATTATGAGCCTAGCAAGTGTCACAAATGAGTTATGTAGTACCCACAGAAGGCCACAGGGAGGAGCAAGAGAGCGAAAGCAATCCAAGCGTTTGTGTAAGTTTATCGATAGCTTAACATATAACGTAACGATAGCTTAACATAACATTATATACACTTAGCATCAGGAAGCTTGGACACGATAATCAGAAAAGCAATCAATTAACCGTTTACCTTTGATGATCTTTGGATGTTTTCACTCACGAGACTCCCAGTTACACAACAAATGTTCCTTTTGTTCCATAAAGATTATTTTTCTAGCCAAAATACCTCAGTTTGTTTGTCGCGTTATGTTCAGAAATCCACAGGAAAGAGCGGTCACGACAACGCAGACGGAAATTACAAATAGTCTCCATAATGTCCACAGAAACATGTCAAACGTTTTTTATAATCATTCCTCAGGTAGTTTTTAAAATATATATTCGATAATATATCAACCGAGTGTGTAGCTTTTTCCATAACAGCGGGAGGAACAATGGCCGTTTTACTCAATTGTGCACCAACTCAGTCTGAGAGCCCCCGCCTCTCCACTTACGCAATGTGATCCTTCACGCTCATTTTTTCAAAATAAAAGCCGGAAACTTTGTCTAAAGGCTGTTGACACCTTAGGGAAGCCATAGAAAAAGGAATCTGGTTGATATCCCTTTAAATGGGCAATAGGGATGCATAGGAACACAGGGGTTTCAAAATAAGAGTCACATCCTGATTGGATTTTTCTCAGGCTTTCGCCTGCAATATCAGTTCTGTTATACTCACAGACAATATTTTAATAGTTTTGGAAACTTTAGAGTGTTTTCTATCCTAATCTGTCAATTATATGCACATTCTAGCATCTGGTACTGAGAAAAAGGCTGTTTACTTTGAGGCGTTATTTTTCCAAACATAAAAATAGTGGCTTCCCTAGCTTCAAGAGGTTTTAACCAATTCAATTAAAATCACTCAGTCTGTTTATAAGAATTTGTAAGATTCTTATTTGCAGAAAATAGACAGAGACCAGTCTTATCAGAATTTGATAATAGTATTTAGTAATTAGATAATAGTAGTTATATAATATAATAGTATAATAGTATTTATTCTCGGAGCGCGCTCCCATTGAACCATGAACAATAGTTTATATCCAAAATATGACGTCATTGGTTATAGATCTTCTTGACCAAGACAAAGCAGGTTCAAAAGTTTATTCCAACCACCTAGCTCACACATTTAACTTCTTATTATTAATTATTTAGATTAACTTCTGAAGTCTCACCATCTATCACTATTTATTTATTTATTTCAGATAGGGAGGCACTCGCAGTCTTATCTAAAGTCCAGAATTGAGTCGGTTCAACCATTGATTAATGACCCACAACCCATCCACATCATTGATTACTGTGTAAAACCTTGCAGTACAACAGATTTCTCTGAGTGAGGCAGATATATATTAATACTGTGTAAAACCTAGCAGTACTACTAATTTCTCTGAGAGTGAGGCAGATATATCGTATTCCTGTGTAAAACCTAGCAGTACTATTGATTTCTCTGAGTGAAGCAGATATATATTACTACTGTGTAAAACCTAGCAGTACTACTGATTTCTCTGAGTAAGGCAGATATATATATTACTACTGTGTAAAACCTAGCAGTACTACTGATTTATCTTAGTGAGGCAGATATATATATATATTACTACTGTGTAAAACCTAGCAGTACTACTGATTTCACTGAGAGTGAGGCAGATATTATTCCTGTATAAAACCTAGCAGTACTACTGATTTCTCTGAGAGTGAGGCAGATATATATTATTACTGTGTAAAACCTAGCAGTACTACTGATTTCTCTGAGAGTGGGGCAGATATATATTATTATAGTGTAAAACCTAGCAGTACTACTGATTCCTCTGAGAGTGAGGCAGATATATATTATTACTGTGTAAAACCTAGCAGTACTACTGATTTCTCTGAGAGCGAGACAGATATATATTATTACTGTGTAAAACCTAGCAGTACTACTGATTACTCTGAGAGTGAGGCAGATATATATAGCATTTAAAAATCAACAACATTTGTCTCTCTGAAATGAAACCATTAAGTGATAGATTATTAACAAATACATGTCTGTCATTGAACAACCCCATGCAATGATTAGATAGTGAAAAAAACAATACCATTTATTTGATCATTTCTTTAAGCAATAAAATCTAGTTTTCCAACATCTCTGATAATGGATATATAGCATTTTAGAATGAAATTCTTCTTTTGTTTCCCCATTTGAGCTCAGAGTAGATGAGAGATGTAATGTTTGTCTCTGTTGTGTTGAAGTCCAATCAAGCAGGAGAGACCAGCCTCCCCTGTTCCCAGCTGTGTGTCCATGAAGAGTGACCGGTCTATGAGTCAACCTCTAAACTTAAGAGAGGGAGACTTTTCTACTGAACAAAGGTAAGAATAACTCAAATGTCAAGGTCGCTTTTACCCCTACCAACAAGTAAATATTACCTAAATTACCTCAACTACCTTCACATTGACTCAGTGCTGGTACTCCTGATAGTCTCATTATTACCTCAACTACCTGGTACCCTGCACATTGACTCAGTACTGGTTCTCCTTATAGCCTCATTATTACCTCAACTACCTGATACCCTGCACATTGACTCAGTACTGGTACTCCTTATAGTCTCATTATTACCTCAACTACCTGGTACCCTGAACATTGACTCAGTACTGGTTCTCCTTATAGTCTCATTATTACCTCAACTACCTGGTACCCTGCACATTGACTCAGTACTGGTTCTCCTTATTGCCTCATTATTGTTCATTTATTGTGTTACTATTTCCTTTTTTTAATTTATAAGGTACAAGGACAAGTTAGCACTTCTGCTGAACAAGTCAGAGTCCCATAGCCGCAGTCAGACCAGCAGAAACTGGACCAGCAGCACTACAAGGTATCACGTCCGGTGGATCATGTATCAATACTGATAGGATGGAAAGAAAGTGAGCGCTGCTCTCAGATCAGCTTTCCCCATTCAAATATTTCCTTAACATCATAGTTATTGCACAATACTGATGACGGATCAGCACCTAGAGAGATATTATCACCTAAGGCTGCAAATTTTTTTTAAATCATTTGAAGCATATTTTGATATGTCCCTTGTTTGAATCAATTGCAAAGACATTGTCAACTTTGTTCTGAATTTATCGGTGTCACAGAGAGACAGATAAACCATGTGATTCTATGTTTAGCAGAGATCTTCTGTGTATAAAGTCATGCGGAAGGGCAAAAAAGCATCTAACAACACAATCAGCTGTTCTAGTGGTCCGAGGCAGGTGTTAGACTGCAAGTGTTTTCAAGTGCAATGTTAATATTAATTTTTTTTTGAAACAGCTCAGAGATTTAACAATGTGCCTATGAAGATTCTAATAATGAACATGGCCTTAAAATGCTTTTGGGAAACCGGAACCTGGATAAAAACATCTCCTAAATGAATAAAATGTCAAATTGTTAAAGGAATTTAGTTCCTATGTGTCCTATGTGTTCATTAACCAATTCAATTAAAACACTCTGTCCGTTTATAAGAATTTGTAAGGTTCTTATTTACATAAAATAGACAGAGACCAGTCATTGACATTAACCAATAGCGTTTATTGTCCAGAGCTCTGGTCAAAATACCATGTACATTGGTTTATATACCTCACATTTCGTCATAAATGTCCCTCCTCCTCTTAGATACAATGGCAATATAGTTCACAAGCCTTCTCACATTGTCTGCCACCTGTTAAACAATCTACTACAAGCCCAAGGTCTCTCCCCTCCCTGGGTGAGGACAGAATGTCCTGTAAGGAACATAGTATTCCAGCCGGTCTGCTCCATTCATTTCTAACAAGGAACACAAAGTACTTGTTCTAATTCTTCACTAAAACCACACACATTATATTCAGTGTTATGATTATAATAAGATTCATACGTTCATACAGTGACAGGGTAGTATTCTGTTTAGTTATAGTTTTACGTTAAATGTTTACATCATTTAGTCATTATTCATAAAAATCCCATAACACAAATGTAAATGTTTTACATACAGATATCATATATATATATTTTGAATTATTATTTTTAAATATTTAAATATTGATGTCACAAGTGTATCATTAGTACATTTCTTTATTAAAAGTGAGATTATTTGTTACATTTGACTGTATGACTGAATACTCTGAGAGTGAGGTAGATATATATTATTACTGTATAAAACCTAGCAGTACTACTGATTACTCTGAGAGTGAGGTAGATATATATTATTACTGTGTAAAACCTAGCAGTACTACTGATTACTCTGAGAGTGAGGTAGATATATATTATTACCGTGTAAAACCTAGCAGTACTACTGATTACTCTGAGAGTGAGGTAGATATATATTATTACCGTGTAAAACCTAGCAGTACTACTGATTTCTCTGAGAGTGATTTCTCTGGTAGATATATATTATTACTGGTAGATATATATTATTACTGTGTAAAACCTAGCAGTACTACTGATTACTCTGAGAGTGAGGTAGATATATATTATTACTGTATAAAACCTAGCAGTACTACTGATTTCTCTGAGAGTGAGGCAGATATATATTATTACTGTGTAAAACCTAGCAGTACTACTGATTACTCTGAGAGTGAGGCAGATATATATAGCATTTAAAAATCAACAACATTTGTCTCTCTGAAATGAAACCATTAAGTGATAGATTATGAACAAATACATGTCTGTCATTGAACAACCCCATGCAATGATTAGATAGTGAAAAAAACAATACCATTTATTTGATAATTTCTTTAAGCAATAAATCTAGTTTTCCAACATCTCTGATAATGGATATATAGCATTTTAGAATGAAATTCTTCTTTTGTTTCCCCATTTGTGCTCAGAGTAGATGAGAGATGTAATGTTTGTCTCTGTTGTGTTGAAGACCAATCAAGCAGGAGAGACCAGCCTCCCCTGTTCCCAGCTGTGTGTCCATGAAGAGTGACCGGTCTATGGATCAACCTCTAAACTTAAGAGAGGGAGACTTTTCTACTGAACAAAGGTAAAAATAACTCAAATGTCAAGGTCGCTTTTACCTCTACCAACAAGTAAATATTACCTAAATTACCTCAACTACCTTCACATTGACTCAGTGCTGGTACTCCTTATAGTCTCATTATTACCTCAACTACCTGGTACCCTGCACATTGACTCAGTACTGGTACTCCTTATAGTCTCATTATTACCTCAACTACCTGGTACCCTGCACATTGACTCAGTACTGGTACTCCTTATAGTCTCATTATTACCTCAACTACCTGATACCCTGCACATTGACTCAGTACTGGTGCTCCTTATAGTCTCATTATTACCTCAACTACCTGGTACCCTGCACATTGACTCAGTACTGGTTCTCCTTATAGTCTCATTATTACCTCAACTACCTGGTACCCTGCACATTGACTCAGTATGGTTCTCCTTATAGTCTCATTATTACCTCAACTACCTGGTACCCTGAACGTTGACTCAGTACTGGTACTCCTTATAGTCTCATTATTACCCCAACTACCTGGTACCCTGCACATTGACTCAGTACTGGTTCTCCTTATAGTCTCATTATTACCTCAACTACCTGGTACCCTGAACATTGACTCAGTACTGGTACTCCTTATAGTCTCATTATTACCCCAACTACCTGGTACCCTGCACATTGACTCAGTACTGGTACTCCTTATAGTCTCATTATTACCTCAACTACCTGGTACCCTGCACATTGACTCAGTACTAGTTCTCCTTATAGTCTCATTATTACCTCAACTACCTGGTACCCTGCACATTGACTCAGTACTGGTACTCCTTATAGTCTCATTATTACCTCAACTACCTGGTACCCTGCACATTGACTCAGTACTGGTACTCCTTATAGTCTCATTATTACCTCAACTACCTGGTACCCTGCACATTGACTCAGTACTGGTTCTCCTTATAGTCTCATTATTACCTTAACTACCTGATACCCTGCACATTGACTCAGTACTGGTTCTCCTTATAGTCTCATTATTACTTCAACTACCTGGTACCCTGCACATTGACTCAGTACTGGTACTCCTTATAATCTCATTATTACCTCAACTACCTGGTACCCTGCACATTGACTCAGTACTGGTTCTCCTTATAGTCTCATTATTACCTCAACTACCTGATACCCTGCACATTGACTCAGTACTGGTTCTCCTTATAGTCTCATTATTACCTCAACTACCTGGTAACCTGCACATTGACTCAGTACTGGTACTCCTTATAGTCTCATTATTACCTCAACTACCTGGTACCCTGCACATTGACTCAGTACTGGTACTCCTTATAGTCTCATTATTACCCCAACTACCTGGTACCCTGCACATTGACTCAGTACTGGTACTCCTTATAGTCTCATTATTACCTCAACTACCTGGTACCCTGCACATTGACTCAGTACTAGTTCTCCTTATAGTCTCATTATTACCTCAACTACCTGGTACCCTGCACATTGACTCAGTACTGGTACTCCTTATAGTCTCATTATTACCTCAACTACCTGGTACCCTGCACATTGACTCAGTACTGGTACTCCTTATAGTCTCATTATTACCTCAACTACCTGGTACCCTGCACATTGACTCAGTACTGGTTCTCCTTATAGTCTCATTATTACCTTAACTACCTGATACCCTGCACATTGACTCAGTACTGGTTCTCCTTATAGTCTCATTATTACTTCAACTACCTGGTACCCTGCACATTGACTCAGTACTGGTACTCCTTATAATCTCATTATTACCTCAACTACCTGGTACCCTGCACATTGACTCAGTACTGGTTCTCCTTATAGTCTCATTATTACCTCAACTACCTGGTACCCTGAACATTGACTCAGTACTGGTTCTCCTTATAGTCTCATTATTACCTCAACTACCTGGTACCCTGCACATTGACTCAGTACTGGTACTCCTTATAGTCTCATTATTACCTCAACTACCTGATACCCTGCACATTGACTCAGTACTGGTTCTCCTTATAGTCTCATTATTACCTCAACTACCTGGTACCCTGCACATTGACTCAGTACTGGTACTCCTTATAATCTCATTATTACCTCAACTACCTGGTACCCTGCACATTGACTCAGTACTGGTTCTCCTTATAGTCTCATTATTACCTCAACTACCTGGTACCCTGCACATTGACTCAGTACTGGTTCTCCTTATAGTCTCATTATTACCTCAACTACCTGGTACCCCTGCACATTGACTCAGTACTGGTACTCCTTATAGTCTCATTATTACCTCAACTACCTGATACCCTGCACATTGACTCAGTACTGGTTCTCCTTATAGTCTCATTATTACCTCAACTACCTGGTACCCTGCACATTGACTCAGTACTGGTTCTCCTTATAGTCTCATTATTACCTCAACTACCTGGTACCCTGCACATTGACTCAGTACTGATTCTCCTTATCGCCTCATTATTACCTCAACTACCTGATACCCTGCACATTGACTCAGTACTGGTTCTCCTTATAGTCTCATTATTACCTCAACTACCTGGTACCCTGCACATTGACTCAGTACTGGTGCTCCTTATAGCCTCATTATTACCTCAAATACCTGGTACCCTGCACATTGACTCAGTACTGGTACTCCTTATAGTCTCATTATTACCTCAACTACCTGGTACCCTGCACATTGACTCAGTACTGGTTCTCCTTATAGTCTCATTATTACCTCAACTACCTGGTACCCTGCACATTGACTCAGTACTGGTTCTCCTTATAGTCTCATTATTACCTCAACTACCTGGTACCCTGCACATTGACTCAGTACTGGTGCTCCTTATAGCCTCATTATTACCTCAAATACCTGGTACCCTGCACATTGACTCAGTACTGGTACTCCTTATAGTCTCATTATTACCTCAACTACCTGGTACCCTGCACATTGACTCAGTACTGGTGCTCCTTATAGCCTCATTATTACCTCAAATACCTGGTACCCTGCACATTGACTCAGTACTGGTACTCCTTATAGTCTCATTATTACCTCAACTACCTGGTACCCTGCACATTGACTCAGTACTGGTTCTCCTTATAGTCTCATTATTACCTCAACTACCTGGTACCCTGCACATTGACTCAGTACTGGTTCTCCTTCTAGTCTCATTATTACCTCAACTACCTGGTACCCTGCACATTGACTCAGTACTGGTACTCCTTATAGTCTCATTATTACCTCAACTACCTGGTACCCTGCACATTGACTCAGTACTGGTTCTCCTTCTAGTCTCATTATTACCTCAACTACCTGGTACCCTGCACATTGACTCAGTACTGGTACTCCTTATAGTCTCATTATTACCTCAACTACCTGGTACCCTGCACATTGACTCAGTACTGGTTCTCCTTATAGTCTCATTATTACCTCAACTACCTGGTACCCTGCACATTGACTCAGTACTGGTACTCCTTATAGTCTCATTATTACCCCAACTACCTGGTACCCTGCACATTGACTCAGTACTGGTTCTCCTTATAGTCTCATTATTACCTCAACTACCTGGTACCCTGCACATTGACTCAGTACTGGTTCTCCTTATAGTCTCATTATTACCCCAACTACCTGGTACCCTGCACATTGACTCAGTACTGGTACTCCTTATAGTCTCATTATTCCCTTAACTACCTGGTACCCTGCACATTGACTCAGTACTGGTACTCCTTATAGTCTCATTATTACCTCAACTACCTGGTACCCTGCACATTGACTCAGTACTGGTACTCCTTATAGTCTCATTATTACCTCAACTACCTGGTACCCTGCACATTGACTCAGTACTGGTACTCCTTATAGTCTCATTATTACCTCAACTACCTGGTACCCTGCACATTGACTCAGTACTGGTACTCCTTATAGTCTCATTATTACCTCAACTACCTGGTACCCCTGCACATTGACTCAGTACTGGTACTCCTTATAGTCTCATTATTACCTCAACTACCTGGTACCCTGCACATTGACTCAGTACTGGTTCTCCTTATAGTCTCATTATTACCTCAACTACCTGGTACCCCTGCACATTGACTCAGTACTGGTACTCCTTATAGTCTCATTATTACCTCAACTACCTGGTACCCTGCACATTGACTCAGTACTTGTTCTCCGTATAGCCTCATTATTACCTCAACTACCTGGTACCCTGCACATTGACTCAGTACTGGTTCTCCTTATAGCCTCATTATTACCTCAACTACCTGGTACCCTGCACATTGACTCAGTACTTGTTCTCCTTATAGCCTCATTATTACCTCAACTACCTGGTACCCTGCACATTGACTCAGTACTGGTTCTCCTTATTGCCTCATTATTGTTCATTTATTGTGTTACTATTTCCTTTTTTTAATTTATAAGGTACAAGGACAAGTTAGCACTTCTGCTGAACAAGTCAGAGTCCCATAGCCGCAGTCAGACCAGCAGAAACTGGACCAGCAGCACTACAAGGTATCACGTCCGGTGGATCATGTATCAATACTGATAGGATGGAAAGAAAGTGAGCGCTGCTCTCAGATCAGCTTTCTCCATTCAAATATTTCCTTAACATCATAGTTATTGCACAATACTGATGACGGATCAGCACCTAGAGAGATATTATCACCTAAGGCTGCAAATAAAAATAAAAAATCATTTGAAGCATATTTTGATATGTCCCTTGTTTGAATCAATTGCAAAGACATTGTCAACTTTGTTCTGAATTTATCGGTGTCACAGAGAGACAGATAAACCATGTGATTCTATGTTTAGCAGAGATCTTCTGTGTATAAAGTCATGCGGAAGGGCAAAAAAGCATCTAACAACACAATCAGCTGTTCTAGTGGTCCGAGGCAGGTGTTAGACTGCAAGTGTTTTCAAGTGCAATGTTAATATTAATTTTTTTTTGAAACAGCTCAGAGATTTAACAATTTGCCTATGAAGATTCTAATAATGAACTTGGCCTTAAAATGCTTTTGGGAAACCGGAACCTGGATAAAAACATCTCCTAAATGAATAAAATGTCAAATTGTTAAAGGAATTTAGTTCCTATGTGTTCATTAACCAATTCAATTAAAACACTCTGTCCGTTTATAAGAATTTGTAAGGTTCTTATTTACATAAAATAGACAGAGACCAGTCATTGACATTAACCAATAGCGTTTATTGTCCAGAGCTCTGGTCAAAATACCATGTACATTGGTTTATATACCTCACATTTCGTCATAAATGTCCCTCCTCCTCTTAGATACAATGGCAATATAGTTCACAAGCCTTCTCACATTGTCTGCCACCTGTTAAACAATCTACTACAAGCCCAAGGTCTCTCCCCTCCCTGGGTGAGGACAGAATGTCCTGTAAGGAACATAGTATTCCAGCCGGTCTGCTCCATTCATTTCTAACAAGGAACACAAAGTACTTGTTCTAATTCTTGACTAAAACCACACACATTATATTCAGTGTTATGATTATAATAAGATTCATACGTTCATACAGTGACAGGGTAGTATTCTGTTTAGTTATAGTTTTACGTTAAATGTTTACATCATTTAGTCATTATTCATAAAAATCCCATAACACAAATGTAAATGTTTTACATACAGATATCATATATATATATTTTGAATTATTATTTTTAAATATTTAAATATTGATGTCACAAGTGTATCATTAGTACATTTCTTTATTAAAAGTGAGATTATTTGTTACATTTGACTGTATGACTGAATACTCTGAGAGTGAGGTAGATATATATTATTACTGTATAAAACCTAGCAGTACTACTGATTACTCTGAGAGTGAGGTAGATATATATTATTACTGTGTAAAACCTAGCAGTACTACTGATTACTCTGAGAGTGAGGTAGATATATATTATTACTGTATAAAACCTAGCAGTACTACTGATTACTCTGAGAGTGAGGTAGATATATATTATTACTGTGTAAAACCTAGCAGTACTACTGATTACTCTGAGAGTGAGGTAGATATATATTATTACCGTGTAAAACCTAGCAGTACTACTGATTTATCTGAGAGTGAGGTAGATATATATTATTACCGGGTAAAACCTAGCAGTACTATTGATTTCTCTGAGAGTGAGGCAGATATATATTATTACTGTGTAAAACCTAGCAGTACTACTGATTACTCTGAGAGTGAGGTAGATATATATTATTACCGTGTAAAACCTAGCAGTACTACTGATTACTCTGAGAGTGAGGTAGATATATATTATTACCGTGTAAAACCTAGCAGTACTACTGATTTCTCTGAGAGTGAGGCAGATATATATTATTACTGTGTAAAACCTAGCAGTACTATTGATTTCTCTGAGAGTGAGGCAGATATATATTATTACTGTGTAAAACCTAGCAGTACTACTGATTTCTCTGAGAGTGAGGCAGAAATATATTATTACTGTGTAAAACCTAGCAGTACTACTGATTTCTCTGAGAGTGAGGCAGATATATACAGCATTTAAAAAACAACCAAATTTGTCTCTCTGAAATGAAACCATTAAGTGATAGATTATTAACAAATACATGTCTGTCATTGAACAACCCCATGCAATGATTAGATAGTGAAAAAACAATAGCATTTGTTTGATCATTTCTTTAAGCAATAAAATCTATAAAATCTGATAATGGATATATAGCATTTTAGAATGAAATTCTTCTTATGTTTCCCCATCTGAGCTCAGAGTTGATGAGAGATGTCATGTTTGTCTCTGTTGTATTGAAGCCCAACATCCCTCCCTGTGTATGAGTACTTGTGTGAGCACTCCCTGGATGAGGAGATGTCATCTCATGTTTTGTCCACAGAAACCAACAGGAGAGATCAGAGATTCTCAGTGGTCAGTCTTCTCAGAGTCATCAAACAGACCTGGCCTCTATATTCAGTGTATGTGGTCCTGATATGTACATTTGTTTTTGTTTACCTCAAGTAAAGTTGATCTGTCAATCCTTCATGAATGTGTAAATGAGAAAGCATTTCTTCTCTTGCTTAACTTATTTACTTTATTTATTTCAGTTGCTTGAAGAGAATATTATTAAATTTGTGAAGAACGAGCTGAAGATGTTCAAGAGGATTCTTAGTCCAGAACTCCCAGAAGAATTTGAGAGTCAGAAGCAGGATAAGGAAGTGGTGTACCCTGAAGATGAGAAGCAGGAGAGCAGTGCCAGAGAGGGGGCTCTGAAGATCACACTGCACGTCCTGAGGAAAATGAACCAGAAGGAGCTTGCTGACACACTGGAGAAATGTAAGAGCTGTCTGCCTCATGTTGAATGCTAAAGCACAGCTAAAGTAGCTGTGTAACTCACTGATATTGTAACAGTCTTAACACAACTCCTAATGACCTCATGAAGTAGCATCCGGGATGTGTTGTGTTGATTAAATTCTTAATACTACCCATCCCGGATTCGGGGGCGTAATCATCCCCTCAAACTAATTAGCATAACGCAGCGGACATAAATATCCCTAGAAAATGTTCCTATTCATGAAAATCACAAAGGAAATATATTGAGACACAGCTTAGCCTTTTGTTAATCACACTGTCATCTCAGATTTTCAAAATATGCTTTCCAGCCAACGCTAGACAAGCATTTGTGCAAGTTTATCATAGCCTAGCACAGCATTATGCCCTGCTAGCAGCAGGCAACATTTTCACGAAAATAAGAAAAGCAATCAAATTAAATAATTTACCTGAGAAGAACTTCGGATGTTTTCACTCAGGAGACTCCTTAGATAGCAAATGTTCCCTTTTTCCCAAAATATTATTTTTGTAGGCGAAATAACTCCCGTTTGTTCTTCACGTTTGGCTGACAAATCGACCGAAAAATGCGGTCACTACAACGCCAAACCTTTTTCCAAATTAGCTCCATAATATCGACAGAAACATGGCAAATGTTGTTTAGAATCAATCCTAAAGGTGTTTTTCACATATCTATTCGATAATATATCCGTCGGGACAATTGGTTTCTCATTAGAAGCGATTGGAATAATGGCTACCTCAGTACTTTTTTCAAGACTTGCTCAATGTGGTCCCTTACGGCTATTCTTCAACAAAAATGCGTAAAAAGACGTCACCATTCTGTAGACACCTTGGGGAATACGTAGAAAACGTAAGCTCATTCGTAGCCCATTCACAGCCATATAAGGAGTCATTGGCATGCAGCGCTTTCAAAATATGGGGCACTTCTTGATTGGATTTTTTATCTGGGTTTCGCTTGTAACATCAGTTCTGTTGCACTCACAGAAACGTTAGAGTGTTTTCTATCCAAAGCTGTCAATTATATGCCGAGTCGAGCATCTTGTCGTGACAAAATATCCTGTTTAAAACGGGAACGTTTTTTATCCAAAAATGAAAATACTAGTTACAAA
>NW_024607805.1:25000-37777 GCF_018296145.1 Oncorhynchus tshawytscha | reverse complement strand
CTATAGACCTGTAGATACATACCCTCTATAGACCTGTAGATACATACCACTCTATAGACCTGTAGATACATACCCTCTATAGACCTGTGAATACATACCCTCTATAGACCTGTAGATACATACCTCTATGAACCTGTAGATACATACCCTCTATAGACCTGTGGATACATACCCTCTATGGACCTGTGGATACATACCCTCTATAGACCTGTAGATACATACCCTCTATGGACCTGTAGATACATACCCTCTATAGACCTGGATACATACCCTCTATAGACCTATGATACATACCCTCTATAGACCTATAGATACATACCCTCTATGGACCTGTAGATACATACCCTCTATGGACCTGTGATACATACCCTCTATAGGCCTGTAGATACATACCCTCTATAGACCTGTAGATACAGTTGAAGTCGGAAGTTTACATCCACTTAGTTTGGAGTCATTAAAACTCGTTTTTCAACCAGTCCACACATTTCTTGTTAACAAACTATAGTTTTGGCAAAATCGGTTAGGACATCTACTTTGTGCATGACACAAGTCATTTTTCCAGCAATTGTTTACAGACTATTTCACTTATATTTCACTGTATCACAATTCCAGTGGGTCAGAAGTTTACATACACTAAGTTGACTGTGCCTTTAAACAGCTTGGAAAATTCTAGAAAATTATGTCATGGCATTAGAAGCTTCTGATGGGCTAATTTACATCATTTGATTCAATTGGAGGTGGGGCACTATGGTTTTGAACGCTGAGCTGTAGTCAATGAACAGCATTCTCACGTAGGTGTTCATTTTGTCCAGGTGGGAAAGGGCAGTGTGGAGTACAATAGAGATTGCATCATCTGTGGATCTGTTGGGGCGGTATGCAAATTGGAGTGGGTCTAGGGTTTCTGGAATAATGGTGTTAATGTGAGCCATTACCAACCTTTCAAAGCACTTCATGGCTACAGATGTTGAGTGCTCACGGGTGGGTAGTCATTTAGGCAGGTTACCTTAGTGTTCTTGGGCACAGGGACTAAGGTGGTCTGCTTGAAAGATGTTGCTATTACAGACTTGGTCAGAGTGAGGATGAAATTGTCAGTGAAGACATTTCCCAGTTGGTCAGCACATGCTCGCAGTACACATCCTGGTAATCCATCTGGCCCTGTTATCATGCAGGCAGCCACTCAGTCCTACCGGCCCTGTTATCATGAATCTAGCCATTCAGTCCTACTGGCCTTGTTATCATGCCAGCTAGCCACTCAGTCCTACGGCCTGTTATCATGCAGGCAGCCACTCAGTCCTACCGGCCCTGTTATCATGCCAGCTAGCCACTCAGTCCTACTGGCCCTGTTATCATGCAGGCAGCCACTCAGTCCTACCGGCCCTGTTATCATGCAGGCAGCCACTCAGTCCTACCGGCCCTGTTATCATGCAGGCAGCCACTCAGTCCTACCGGCCCTGTTATCATGCCAGCTAGCCACTCAGTCCTACTGGCCCTGTTATCATGAATCTAGCCATTCAGTCCTACTGGCCCTGTTATCATGAATCTAGCCATTCAGTCCTACTGGCCTTGTTATCATGCAGGCAGCCACTCAGTCCTACCGGCCCTGTTATCATGCAGGCAGCCACTCAGTCCTACTGGCCCTGTTATCATGAATCTAGCCATTCAGTCCTACTGGCCCTGTTATCATGAATCTAGCCATTCAGTCCTACTGGCCCTGTTATCATGAATCTAGCCATTCAGTCCTACTGGCCTTGTTATCATGCAGGCAGCCACTCAGTCCTACCGGCCCTGTTATCATGCAGGCAGCCACTCAGTCCTACCGGCCCTGTTATCATGCAGGCAGCCACTCAGTCCTACTGGCCCTGTTATCATGCAGGCAGCCACTCAGTCCTACCGGCCCTGTTATCATGCCAGCTAGCCACTCAGTCCTACTGGCCCCTGTTATCATGCAGGCAGCCACTCAGTCCTACCGGCCTGTTATCATGCCAGCTAGCCACTCAGTCCTATCGACTCTGTTATCATGCCAGCTAGCCACTCAGTCCTACTGGCCCTGTTATCATGCCAGCTAGCCACTCTGTCCTACTGGCCCTGTTATCATGCCAGCTAGCCCTCCCCCTCTCTCCTCTCCCCCTCTCTCCTCTCCTCTCCTCCTCTTCCTCCTCCTCTCCCCCCTCTCCCTCTCTCTCCTCTCCTGTCCTCCTCTCTCTCCTCTCCTCATCTCTCCTCCTGTCCTCCTCTCCCTCTCCTCTTCTCTCCTCCCTCTTCCTCCTCTCCTCTCCTCTCTCCTCTCTCCTCTCCTGTCCTGCTCTTCTCTCCTCCTCTTCCTCCTCTTCCTCCTCCTCTCCCCCTCTCCCCCTCTCCCCCTCTCCTCTTCTCTCCTCCTCTTCCTCCTCTCCTGTCCTGCTCCTCTCCCTCCTCTTCCTCCTCTTCCCCTCTCCCCCTCTCCCCCTCTCTCCTCTCCTGTCCTCCCTCTCCTCTCCTCTTCTCTCCTCCTCTTCCTCCTCTCCTCTCCTCTCTCCTCTCTCCTCTCCTGTCCTGCTCTTCTCTCCTCCTCTTCCTCCTCTCCTCTTCTCTCTCCTCTCTCCTCTCCTGTCCTGCTCTTCTCTCCTCCTCTTCCTCCTCTTCCTCCTCCTCTCCCCCTCTCCCCCTCTCTCCTCTCCTGTCCTCCCTCTCTCCTCTCCTCTTCTCCTCCTCTTCCTCCTCTCCCTGTCCTGCTCTTCTCTCCTCCTCTTCCTCCTCTTCCTCCTCTTCCTCCCCTCTTCCTCCTCTCCCCCTCTCCCCCTCTCCCCCTCTCTCCCCCTCCTCTCCTGTCCTCCTCTCCTCTTCTCTCCTCCTCTTCCTCCTCTCCTCTCCTCTCCTCTCCTCTCCCCTTCTCTCCTCTCCCCCTCTCTCCCTCTCCTCTCCTCTCCCCCTCTCTCCTCTCCCCCCTCTCCTCTCCTCTCCTCTCCTCTCCTCTCCTCTCCTCTCCTCTCCCTCTCCTCTCTCCTCTCCTCTCCTCTCCTCTCCTCTCCTCTCCTCTCCTCTCCTCTCCTCTCCTCTCCTCTCCTATCTCTCCTCTCCTCTCCTCTCCCCCTCTCTCCTCTCTCCCTCTCTCCTCTCCCCCTCCTCCTCTCCTCTCCCTCTCCTCTCCTCTCTCCTCTCCTCTCCTCTCCCTCTCCTCTCCTCTCCTCTCCTCTCCTCTCCTATCTCTCCTCTCCTCTCCTCCCTCCTCTCCTCTCCTCTCCTCTCCTCTCTCCTCTCCTCTCCTCTCCTCTCTCCTCTCCTCTCCTCTCCTCTCCTCTCCTCTCCCCCTCTCTCCTCTCCCCCCTCTCTCCTCTCCTCTCCTCTCCCCCTCTCTCCTCTCCTCTCCTCTCCTCTCCTCTCCCCCTCTCTCCTCTCCCCCTCTCTCCTCTCCCCCTCTCTCCTCTCCTCTCCTCTCCTCTCCCCCTCTCTCCTCTCTCCCTCTCTCCTCTCCCCCTCTCTCCTCTCCTCTCCTCTCCTCTCCTCTCCTCTCCCCCTCTCTCCTCTCTCCCTCTCTCCCTCTCCTCTCCTCTCCTCTCCTCTCCTCTCTCCCTCTCCCTCTCTCCTCTCCTCTCCTCTCCTCTCCTCCTCCTCTCCTCTCCTCTCTCCCCTCTCTCCTCTCCCCTCTCTCCTCTCCTCTCCTCTCCCCCTCTCTCCTCTCCCCCTCTCTCCTCTCCTCTCCTCCTCTCTCCTCTCTCCCTCTCTCCTCTCCCCCTCTCTCCTCTCCTCTCCTCCTCTCTCCTCTCCCCCTCTCTCCCTCTCCCCTCTCTCCTCTCCTCTCCTCATCAGTAGCACCAGTATTATTGTTTCTTTATTATTGTTTTTGTTTTTCATTGTTTACTGGTCCTTTTTTTTACCATTTTGAAAAGAGATTTCATTTTATAATGGTTTCTCCATTTCTAACACTATAATTGGATTTTAGACCCTCAGGACAAAATAAAAAGATCAGCCTTTACCCAGCCATGTGAATGGGCTGAATCCTGGTGGACTGGGTTACAGGGTTAGAGATCAGCCTTTACCCAGCCATGTGAATGGGCTGAATCCTGGTGGACTGGGTTACAGGGTTAGAGATCAGTCTTTACCCAGCCATGTGAATGGGCTGAATCCTGGTGGACTGGGTTACTGGGTTACAGGGTTAGAGATCAGCCTTTACCCAGCCATGTGAATGGGCTGAATCCTGGTGGACTGGGTTACAGGGTTAGAGATCAGCCTTTACCCAGCCATGTGAATGGGCTGAATCCTGGTGGACTGGGTTACTGGGTTACTGGGTTACAGGGTTACAGGGTCAGAGATCAGCCTTTACCCAGCCATGTAAATGGGCTGAATCCTGGTGGACTGGGTTACAGGGTTAGAGATCAGCCTTTACCCAGCCATGTGAATGGGCTGAATCCTGGTGGACTGGGTTACTGGGTTACAGGGTTAGAGATCAGCCTTTACCCAGCCATGTGAATGGGCTGAATCCTGGTGGACTGGGTTACTGGGTTAGAGTTCAGCCTTTACCCAGCCATGTAAATGGGCTGAATCCTGGTGACTGGGTTACTGGGATACAGAGATACAGGGTTACTGGGTCAGAGATCAGCCTTTACCCAGCCATGTAAATGGGCTGAATTCTGGTGGACTGGGTTACAGGGTTACAGGGTTAGAGATCAGCCTTTACCCAGCCATGTAAATGGGCTGAATCCTGGTGGACTGGGTTACTGGGTTAGAGATCAGCCTTTACCCAGCCATGTAAATGGGCTGAATCCTGGTGGACTGGGTTACAGGGTCAGAGATCAGCCTTTACCCAGCCATGTAAATGGGCTGAATCCTGGTGGACTGGGTTACTGGGTTAGAGATCAGCCTTTACCCAGCCATGTAAATGGGCTGAATCCTGGTGGACTGGGTTACTGGGTTACAGGGTTAGAGATCAGCCTTTACCCAGCCATGTGAATGGGCTGAATCCTGGTGGACTGGGTTACTGGGTTACAGGGTTAGAGATCAGCCTTTACCCAGCCATGTGAATGGGCTGAATCCTGGTGGACTGGGTTACTGGGTTAGAGATCAGCCTTTACCCAGCAATGTGAATGGGCTGAATCCTGGTGGACTGGGTTACTGGGATACAGGGATACAGGGTTACAGGTTTAGAGATGGGCTTAGATGACTGAAGTAGAATTTGTACCACCATAATAATTGATAATAATAATTGATTGGATTTATATAGTGTTTCTCCCAGCGCTCACATCTCTTTACGTAGTAAACTCACCTCATCCACCATGTGTATAACCAGCCGGCATGATGGATGCCTTTAGGGGATGAAATAGCAACGTGTCAGAGTGCTTCCTGGCTGGCTGTACTTTATGATGGCCATAAACATTGAGGGTCTCAGTGTTGGTTTAATTGAGGACACTCTGGAGGGCTCTGAACTGTAACTAATGACTGGTCCTGGATCTGTGGTTCCTGCTTAACTGCCTGCCTGGCTCCTTTATAGTCAATGAACTGTAATCTCTGGTTCTGGACCAGCCTGTACTACTCTGTACTTTAACTAACTACTGGTCCTGGGTCAGTATTAACTACTGGTCCTGGGTCAGTATTAACTACTGGTCCTGGGTCAGTATTAACTACTGGTCCTGGGTCAGTATTAACTACTGGTCCTGGGTCAGTATTAACTACTGGTCCTGGGTCAGTATTAACTACTATGGTCTTAGTAATAGAACTAATGGGGATCCATAATATACCCCAGGAAGAGTAGCTGCTGCCTTGGCAGGAACTAATGGGGATCCATAATAAACCCCAGGAATAGTAGCTGCTGCCTTGGCAGGAACTAATGGGGATCCATAATAAACCCCAGGAAGAGTAGCTGCTGCCTTGACAGGAACTAATGGGGATCCATAATAAACCCCAGGAATAGTAGCTGCTGCCTTGGCAGGAACTAATGGGGATCCATAATAAACCCCAGGAATAGTAGCTGCTGCCTTGGCAGGAACTAATGGGGATCCATAATAAACCCCAGGAATAGTAGCTGCTGCCTTGGCAGGAACTAATGGGGATCCATAATAAACCCCAGGAAGAGTAGCTGCTGCCTTTGCAGGATGTAACGGTTTTCTAGTGGTGATGAAGGAGAGTCGGACCAAACTGCAGCGTGTCGATTGAGATTCATGTTTAATCAAATAAAGAAACACGAACACTACACAAAACAATAAACGAAACCGAAACAGCCTATCTGGTGCAAACTAACAGAGAGTACACATAGGACACTAAGGACAATCACCCACGACAAACTCAAAGAATATGGCTGCCTAAATATGGTTCCCAATCAGAGACAACGATAAGCATCTGCCTCTGATTGAGAACCACTCCAGACAGCCATAGACCTTGCTAGATAACCCCACTAGCTACAATCCCAATACCACCACCAAAACCCCAAGACAAACACACCACAATTACAAAAACCCCATGCCACACCCTGGCCTGACCAAATACATAAAGATAAACACAAAATACTTTGACCAGGGCGTGACAGAACCCCCTAAGGTGCGGACTCCCGAACGCACCTCAAAACAATAGGGAGGGTCCGGGTGGGCGTCTGTCCATGGTGGCGGCTCCGGCGCGGGACGTGGACCCCACTCATTTAATGTCTTAGTCCCCTCTCCCTTCGTCCCTGGATAGTCCACCCTCGCCGCCGACCATGGCCTAGTAGTCCTCACCCAGAACCCCACTGGACTGAGGAGCAGATCGGGACTGAAGGACAGCTCAGGACAGAGGCAGCTCGGGACTGAGGGGAAGCTCGGGAGTGAGAGAAAGCTCAGGAGTGAGAGGAAGCTCAGGAGTGAGAGGAAGCTCAGGAGTGAGAGGAAGCTCAGGAGTGAGAGGAAGCTCAGGAGTGAGAGGAAGCTCAGGAGTGAGAGGAAGCTCAGGCAGGTAGATAGATCTACCAGCTCCTGGCTGGCTGGTGGTTTCAGCAGATCCTGGCTGACTGGCAGATCCTGGCTGACTGGCAGATCCTGGCTGACTGGCAGATCTGGAAGATCCTGGCTGACTGGCAGATCTGGAAGAGTCTGGTTGACTGGCAGATCTGGACGAGTCTGGTTGACTGGCAGATCTGGAAGAGTCTGGTTGACTGAAAGATCTGGAAGAGTCAGGTTGACTGGCAGATCTGAAAGAGTCTGGTTGACTGGCAGATCTGGAAGAGTCTGGTTGACTGGCAGATCTGGCGGCGCTGGGCAGACTGGCGGCGCTGGGCAGACTGGCGGCGCTGGGCAGACTGGCGGCGCTGGGCAGACTGGCGGCGCTGGGCAGACTGGCGATGCTGGGCAGACTGGCGATGCTGGGCAGACTGGCGGTGCTGGGCAGACTGGCGGCGCTGGGCAGACTGGCGACGCTGGGCAGACTGGCGACGCTGGGCAGACTGGCGGCGCTGGGCAGACTGGCGGCGCTGGGCAGACTGACGACGCTGGGCAGACTGACGACGCTGGGCAGACTGACGACGCTGGGCAGACTGGCGGTGCTGGGCAGACTGGCGATGCTGGGCCGACTGGCGATGCTGGGCAGACTGGCGATGCTGGGCAGACTGACGGCGCTGGGCAGACTGGCGACGCTGGGCAGACTGGGGGCACTGGCGGCGCTGGGCAGACTGGCGGCACTAGCTGCTCCATATAGGCTGACAGCTCTGGCGGCTTCTTACAGACTGACCGCTCTGGCGGCTCCGTGCTGACTGGCAGCTCCTTGCAGACTGACAGCTCCTTACAGACTGACAGCTCCTTGCAGACTGACAGCTCCGTGCAGACTGACAGCTCCGTGCAGACTGACAGCTCCTTGCAGACTGGCAGCTCCTTGCAGACTGGCAGCTCCTTGCAGACTGGCAGCTCCATGCAGACTGGCTGCTCTATGCAGACTGACAGCTCTGGCTGCTTCATGCAGACTGACAGCTCTGGCTGCTCCATGTAGACTGACTGCTTCATGCAGACTGGCAGCTCGGGCTGCTTCATGTAGACTGACAGCTCTGGCTGCTTCATGCAGACTGGCAGCTCTGGCTGCGCTGAACAGGCGGGAGACTCCTGCAGCACTGTGTCGGAGGAAGGCTCTGGCTGCGCTGAACAGGCGGGAGACTCCGGCAGCGCTGGAGATGAGGAAAGCTCTAACAGCGCTAGAGAGGCGAGGCGAGGCGCACTGTAGGCCTGATGCGTGGTGCTGGTACTGGTGGTACTGGACCGAGGACACGCACAGGAAGCCTGGTGCGGGGAGCTGCTACCGGAGGGCTGGGTTGTGGAGGTGGTACTGGATAGACCGGACCGTGCAGGCGTACTGGAGCTCTTGAGCACCGAGCCTGCCCAACCTTACCTGGTTGAATGCTCTCGGTTGCCCTGCCAGTGCGGCGAGGTGGAATAGCCCGCACTGGGCTATGCAGGCGAACCGGAGACACCGAGCGCAAGGCTGGTGCCATGTAAGCCGGCCCAAGGAGATGCACTGGGGACCAGATGCGTAGAGCCGGCTTCATGGCATTTGGCTCGACGCTCAATCTAGCCCGGCCGATACGCGGAGCTGGAATATACCGAACCGGGCTGTGCACCCGCACTGGAGACACCGTGCGCTCCACAGCATAACACGGTGCCTGCCCGGTCTCTCCAGCCCCCGGTAAGCACAGGGAGTTTGCGCAGGTCTCCTACCTGGCATAGCCATACTCCCTGTAAGCCCCCCCCCAAGAAATTTTGGGGCTGACTCTCGGGCTTCCATCCGCTCTGCCGTGCTAGCTCCTCATAATGCCGCCTCTCTGCTTTTGCTGCCTCCAGCTCGGCTTTGGGGCGACAATAATCTCCAGGCTGATTCCAGGGTCCTTTACCGTCCAATTCCTCCTCCCATGTCCATTTCTCCAGGTGGTGCAACCTCTCCCACTGTAGCTGCTGCTGCTCCTGCTGCTGCTGCCTCTGTTGCCTCTTCTCCTGTTGCACCTTTGGGCGGCTACACTCCCCTGGTTTAGCCCAGGGTCCTCTCCCGTCGAGGATTTCCTCCCATGTCCAGAAATCCTTATTTAGCATCTCCTTTTTCGGCTTCTCCTGCCTGTTGACACGCCGCTTGGTCCGTTGGTGGTGGGTGATTCTGTAACGGTTTTCTAGTGGTGATGAAGGAGAGTCGGACCAAACTGCAGCGTGTCGATTGAGATTCATGTTTAATCAAATAAAGAAACACGAACACTACACAAAACAATAAACGAAACCGAAACAGCCTATCTAGTGCAAACTAACCGAGAGTACACATAGGACACTAAGGACAATCACCCACGACAAACTCAAAGAATATGGCTGCCTAAATATGGTTCCCAATCAGAGACAACGATAAGCACCTGCCTCTGATTGAGAACCACTCCAGACAGCCATAGACTTTGCTAGACAACCCACTAAGCTACAATCCCAATACCACCACCAAAACCCCAAGACAAACACACCACAATTACAAAAACCCCATGCCACACCCTGGCCTGACCAAATACATAAAGATAAACACAAAATACTTTGACCAGGGCGTGACACAGGAACTAATGGAGATCCATAATAAACCCCAGGAAGAGTAGCTGCTGCCAATTCAATTCCTCATCAATCCAAGGGGATTTAACAGTTTATACATAATACATATATAATGGTTGATTATTAGTAACTGGAATAAGTACATAACTGTGTCCAGTGCAGCGTCTGGTTGCTCCTCATTACACACCACGGACCAACAAATATGATTTAAACCATCAACACAAGAATCACTACAAAACGTATTGTTTGACCTCTTATATGCTATAGTTGGAACTTTCTTTTCCCTAGATATGTTTATTATATTGTGATCACTACATCCTATGGATCTGGACACTGCTTTAAAACTTTTTCAGGCTAGGGGCAGTATTCGGAAGTTTGGATGATGACTGAGGTGCTCAAAGTAAACTGCCTGTTTCTCAGGACCAAAATCTAGGATATGCATATGCATGGTAGTATTGGATAGACAAACCTCTAAAGGTTCTAAACCTGTTGAAATAATGTCTGTGAGTACAACAGAACTGATTTGGCAGGCGAAACCCCGAGGACAATCCATCCAGGAAAACATTTTTTTGAGGTCATTGGACTTTCCAAAGCTTTTCTATGGGAAAGCCTAATTATTAGGACCCAGATTGCAGTTCCTATGGCTTCCACTAGATGTCAACAGTCTTTAGAAATTGTTCAATGTTTTTTTGGAGAAAAATGAAGAAGTATTCGTATTCTTTCTAATTGTCACTCAGAAGGACTCTAGTCATTTTGGTGCGTGTGAATGAGTGCACGCTCCTCGTCAATACACACATTACTAAGAACAAATCCAATACACACATTACTAAGAACCAAATACAATACACACATCACTAAGAACCAAATCCAATACACACATTACTAAGAACCACTCTCCATATTTGTAAGCACATTCGCGGGTGGTTTGAAGTCAGATACAAATCTGATTCCTGGCCATATGACTTGTGACTTGTCTGAACGGTCAAATCTGATTCCTGGCCATATGACCTGTGTCTGAACGGTCAAATCTGATTCCTGGCCATATGACCTGTGTCTGAACGCTCAAATCTGATTCCTAGCCATGTGACTTGTGTCTGAACGGTCAAATCTGATTCATGGCCATATGACCTGTGTCTGAACGCTCAAATCTGATTCCTAGCCATGTGACTTGTGTCTGAACGGTCAAATCTGATTCATGGCCATATGACCTGTGTCTGAACGCTCAAATCTGATTCCTAGCCATGTGACTTGTGTCTGAACGCTCAAATCTGATTCCTAGCCATGTGACTTGTGTCTGAACGGTCAAATCTGATGTAAGTGGTTTTTAGACTGTTCTTTGGCCTATCTTGTTGTTTGCCAGCTGCTCTGTTGACAGTTTGACAAGAACATGTTCTAGCTAACTAGCTTGTTAATCGTTTACAAACAAATTAGTGAACGTGGTAGAAAACTAAACAGTTACCTAGCTAGGTGACTGCTGTGGCTAGAAAACTAAACAGCTACCTAGCTAGTTGACTGCTGTGGCTAGACAACTAAACAGCTACCTAGCTAGATGACTGCTGTGGCTATAAAACTAAACAGCTACCTAGCTAGATGACTGCTGTGGCTAGAAAACTAAACAGCTAGCTAGCTAGGTGACTGCTGTGGCTAGAAAACTAAACAGCTACCTAGCTAGTTGACTGCTGTGGCTAGACAACTAAACAGCTACCTAGCTAGATGACTGCTGTGGCTATAAAACTAAACAGCTACCTAGCTAGATGACTGCTGTGGCTAGAAAACTAAACAGCTAGCTAGCTAGATGACTTAAAACTAAAAAGTTAGCTAGCTAGATGACTTAAAACTAAAAAGCTAGCTAGTTAGATGACTTAAAACTAAACAGCTAGCTAGCTAGATGACTGCTGTGGCTAGAAAACGAAACCGCTACCTAGCTAGATGACTGCTCTGGCTAGAAAACTAAACAGCTGTCTAGCTAGATGACTGAAAAAATTCCCTGTCTTATGTCAGTTAGGATCACCACTTTATTTTAAGATTGTGGAATGTCAGAATAATAGTAGAGAGAATGATTTCAACTTTTATTTCTTTCATCACATTCCCAGTGTGTCAGAACTTTACATACACTCAATTAGTATTTGGTAGCATAGCCTTTAAATTGTTTAACTTGGGTCAAATGTTTCGGGGTAGCCTTCCACACGATTCCCACAATAAGTTGGGTGAATTTTGGCCCATTCCTCCTGACAGAGCTGGTGTAAATGAGTCAGGTTTTTATGCCTCCTTGCTCACACACGCTTTTTTAGTTCTGCCCACAAATGTTCTAGGGGATTGAGGTCAGGGCTTTGTGATGGCCACTCCAATACCTTATCTTTGTTGTCTTTAAGCAATTTTTCCACAACTTTGGAAGTATGCTTGGGGTCATTGTCCATTTGGAGGACCCATTTGCGACCAAGCTGTTTTTTTAATGGCGGTTTTGGAGCAGTGGCTTCTTCCTTGCTGAGCCGCCATTCAGGTTATGTGGATATAGGACTCGTTTTACTGTGGATATAGATACGCTGTACCTGTTTCCTCCAGCATCTTCACAAAGTCCTTTGCTGTTGTTCTGTGATCGATTTGCACTTTTTGCACCAAAGTACGTTCATCTCTAGGAGACAGAATGCTTCTCCTTCCTAAGCAGTATGATGGCTGCATGGTCCCAAGGTGTTTATACTTGCGTACTATTGTTTGTGCAGATGAACGTGGTACCCTCAGGCGTTTGGAAATTGCTCCCAAGGATAAACCAGACTTGTGGAGGTCTACATTTTTTTTCTTTGGTCTTGGCTGATTTCTTTAGATTTTCCCATGATGTCAAGCAAAGAGGCACTGAGTTTGGAGGTAGGCCTTGAAATACATCCACAGGTACACCAAAATTAAAATTATGTCTAAAATTATGTCAATTAGCCTATCAGAAGCTTCTAAAACCATGCCATAATTTTCTGGAATTTTCCAAGCTGTTTCAAGGCACAGTTAACTTAGTGAATGTAAACTTCTGACCCACTGGAATTGTGATACAGTGAATTATAAGTGAAATAATCTGTCTGTAAACAACTGTTGGAAAAATGACTTGTGTCTTGCACAAAATAGATGTCCTAACAGACTGTAAATTCTGAGCACCACCACCAATCACCACTGCACACACACACCCGACATTACTATGACAACTAGTGTAGCCCTGTCAGAAAATGACTGCTGTCTGAACACACAAATCTGATTTGGTCACTACTTGTAACATGCTGTTTGTACAGTCAGTAGTCAA
>NW_024607805.1:0-20000 GCF_018296145.1 Oncorhynchus tshawytscha | reverse complement strand
CTAGATAAACATAGATCTATGAAAGTAGACCATAGAGAAGAGTGTAGATAAACATCGATCTATGAGACCATAGAGAAGAGTCTAGATACATCTACATCTATATTTATACAACCATTTCCCGACTGGCTGACTGGCTGGCTAGCTGGATAAGGTTTGCAGAGCCCTTGGGTCTAGTCACTAGAGCTAACAGCCCTACCCGGCTGCTCACACATAGAGTATATGTTGACCCTGGCCACTGAGGTTCAATCCCTGTGTCCACCCCTCATCCATCCCCCTCTATTTATGTCTAAATAAAACATCAAGCTGACGGGGAATTTCCACCTTCCTGGCAACATGGAAAACCGGTCGATTAGTCTCTGCTGTTGTTCTGGTTGAGTGAGGGCAGAGAGAAAGAAGGGAAGAGAAAGAGGGAAGAGGATACTCCCCACAGAGTGGAGGAAGGCGAGAATGGGGGGAGAGGGAGGGGAGAGAAGGGGAGTAGAGGAAAGGAGAGAGGGAGTGGAGAAAGTGGGATGAGGGGGAGGACAGGGAGAGGGGGAAGGGGAGAGAGAGGGAAGCTGCTCCTGACACAGAGAGGAGAGAGAGTGAGGCTGCTCCCCACACAGAGAGGAGAGAGAGAGAGGCTGCTCCCCACACAGAGGAGAGAGAGAGAGTGAGGCTGCTCTCCACACAGAGGAGAGAGAGAGGGAGGCTGCTCCCCACACAGAGAGGAGAGAGAGTGAGGCTGCTCCCCACACAGAGAGGAGAGAGAGAGAGGAGGCTGCTCCCCACAGAGAGGAGAGAGAGAGGAGGCTGCTCCCCACACAGAGGAGAGAGAGAGGGAGGCTGCTCCCCACACAGAGAGGAGAGAGAGAGTGAGGCTGCTCCCCACACAGAGAGGAGAGAGAGAGAGGGGGAGGCTGCTCCCCACACAGAGAGGAGAGAGTGAGAGAGTGAGGCTGCTCCCCACACAGAGGAGAGAGAGAGAGTGAGGCTGCTCCCCACACAGAGAGGAGAGAGAGAGAGAGAGGCTGCTCCCCACACAGAGAGGAGAGAGAGAGTGAGGCTGCTCCCACACAGAGAGGAGAGAGAGGAGGCTGCTCCCCACACAGAGAGGAGAGAGAGAGAGAGAGGCTGCTCCCCACACAGAGAGGAGAGAGAGGGAGGCTGCTCCCCACACAGAGAGGAGAGAGAGAGTGAGGCTGCTCCCCACACAGAGAGGAGAGAGAGAGAGGCTGCTCCCCACACAGAGAGGAGAGAGGAGAGAGAGGCTGCTCCCCACACAGAGAGGAGAGAGAGAGGAGGCTGCTCCCCACACAGAGAGGAGAGAGAGGGAGGCTGCTCCCCACACAGAGAGGAGAGAGAGGGAGGCTGCTCCCCACACAGAGAGGAGAGAGAGAGTGAGGCTGCTCCCCACACAGAGGAGAGAGAGAGAGGCTGCTCCCCACACAGAGGAGAGAGAGAGAGAGGCTGCTCCCCACACAGAGGAGAGAGAGAGAGTGAGGCTGCTCCCCACACAGAGAGGAGGGAGAGTGAGGCTGCTCCCCACACAGAGAGGAGAGAGAGAGTGAGGCTGCTCCCCACACAGAGAGGAGAGAGGGAGAGTGAGGCTGCTCCCCACACAGAGGAGAGAGAGAGAGTGAGGCTGCTCCCACACAGAGAGGAGGGAGAGTGAGGCTGCTCCCCACACAGAGAGGAGAGAGAGAGTGAGGCTGCTCCCACACACAGAGAGGAGAGAGAGGGAGGCTGCTCCCCACACAGAGAGGAGAGAGAGGGAGGCTGCTCCCCACACAGAGAGGAGAGAGAGAGTGAGGCTGCTCCCCACACAGAGGAGAGAGAGAGTGAGGCTGCTCCCCACACAGAGGAGAGAGAGAGAGAGAGGCTGCTCCCCACACAGAGGAGAGAGAGAGAGAGGCTGCTCCCCACACAGAGGAGAGAGAGAGAGTGAGGCTGCTCCCCACACAGAGGAGAGAGAGAGAGTGAGGCTGCTCCCCACACAGAGAGGAGAGAGAGAGAGAGAGAGGCTGCTCCCCACACAGAGGAGAGAGAGAGTGAGGCTGCTCCCCACACAGAGAGGAGAGAGAGAGAGGGAGGCTGCTCCCCACACAGAGAGGAGAGAGAGAGAGGAGGCTGCTCCCCACACAGAGAGGAGAGAGAGAGACACTGCTCCCCACACAGAGGAGAGAGAGAGAGGGAGGCTGCTCCCCACACAGAGAGGAGAGAGAGAGAGGGAGGCTGCTCCCCACACAGAGAGGAGAGAGAGAGAGAGGCTGCACCCACAGAGAGAGAGAGAGGAGAGAGAGGGAGGCTGCTCCCCACACAGAGGAGAGAGAGAGAGAGGCTGCTCCCCACACACAGAGAGAGAGAGAGAGACACACACACACAGAGAGAGAGAGAGGGAGGCTGCTCACCACACAGAGAGGAGAGAGAGAGAGTGAGGCTGCTCCCCACACAGAGGAGAGAGAGAGAGTGAGGCTGCTCCCCACACAGAGAGGAGAGAGAGAGGGAGGCTGCTCCCCACACAGAGGAGAGAGAGAGGGAGGCTGCTCCCCACACAGAGAGGAGAGAGAGAGTGAGGCTGCTCCCCACACAGAGGAGAGAGAGAGGGAGGCTGCTCCCCACACAGAGAGGAGAGAGAGAGAGGGGAGGCTGCTCCCCACACAGAGGAGAGAGAGAGAGAGAGGCTGCTCCCCACACAGAGGAGAGAGAGAGAGAGAGAGAGGGAGGCTGCTCCCCACACAGAGGAGAGAGAGAGAGAGAGAGGGAGGCTGCTCCCCACACAGAGGAGAGAGAGAGAGTGAGGCTGCTCCCCACACAGAGGAGAGAGAGAGAGAGGCTGCTCCCCACACAGAGAGAGAGAGAGAGAGGCTGCTCCCCACACAGAGAGGAGAGGGAGAGAGGCTGCTCCCCACACAGAGAGGAGAGGAGAGTGAGGCTGCTCCCCACACAGAGAGGTGAGAGAGAGTGAGGCTGCTCCCCACACAGAGGAGAGAGAGAGAGAGGCTGCTCCCCACACAGAGAGGAGAGAGAGAGAGAGGCTGCTCCCCACACAGAGAGGTGAGAGAGAGTGAGGCTGCTCCCCACACAGAGGAGAGAGAGAGAGTGAGGCTGCTCCCCACACAGAGAGGAGAGAGAGAGAGGGAGGCTGCTCTCCACACAGAGAGGAGAGGGAGAGTGAGGCTGCTCCCCACACAGAGAGGAGAGAGAGAGTGAGGCTGCTCCCCACACAGAGAGGAGAGAGAGAGGGGAGGCTGCTCTCCACACAGAGAGGAGAGAGGGAGAGGGAGGCTGCTCCCCACACAGAGAGGTGAGAGGGAGAGTGAGGCTGCTCACCACACAGAGAGGAGAGAGGGAGAGGGAGGCTGCTCACCACACAGAGAGGAGAGAGGAGAGGGAGGCTGCTCCCCACACAGAGAGGAGAGAGGGGAGGGAGGCTGCTCCCCACACAGAGAGGAGAGAGAGGGAGGCTGCTCACCACACAGAGAGGAGAGAGAGAGAGAGTGAGGCTGCTCACCACACAGAGAGGTGAGGGAGAGTGAGGCTGCTCCACACACAGAGATGAGAGAGAGGGAGGAGGGAGAGGAGGAGGCTGCTCCCCCGCACAGAGAGGAGAGAGAAAATATTTACTACGCAACATAAGAGGATAAAAAACAAAAAAAATAACAATTTAAAACTGAAAGACTAAACAGGTATTTTAAGTTTTCTTTTAAATATATCCACAGTTTCGTCCCCCTCAGGTTCTCTGGCAGGCTATTCCAGAGACTGGGGGCAAAGTAACTAAAGGCTGGGGGCATAGTAACTAAAGACTGGGGGCATAGTAACTAAAGGCTGGGAGCATAGTAACTAAAGGCTGGGGGCATAGTAACTAAAGGCTGGGGGCAAAGTAACTAAAGGCTGGGGGCATAGTAACTAAAGGCTGGGGGCAAAGTAACTAAAGGCTGGGGGCATAGTAACTAAAGGCTGGGGGCAAAGTAACTAAAGGCTGGGGGCATAGTAACTAAAGGCTGGGGGCATAGTAACTAAAGGCTGGGGGCATAGTAACTAAAGGCTGGGGGCAAAGTAACTAAAGGCTGGGGGCATAGTAACTAAAGGCTGGGGGCATAGTAACTAAAGGCTGGGGGCAAAGTACCTAAAGGATGGGGTCATAGCAACTAAAGGCTGTGGACATAGTAACTAGGGGCTGGGGGCATAGTAACTAAAGGATGGGGTAATAGTAACTAAAGGCTGTGGACATAGTAACTAGGGGCTGGGGGCATAGTAACTAAAGACTGCCTCTCCATGCCTCTTGGTTCTAGGCTTTGGGATAGTTAAAAGGCCGGTGGACGTGAGGGACCTACTGGGTACATAATTTAAAAGCATATCTGCTATATATTGAGGTGCAAAATTGTGTATTGATTTAACAACCAATAGAATAATCTTTAAATGTACTCTAAATCTCACAGGCAGCCAGTAGAGAGGCTTTATAATGTGTGCTCTCCATCGGGTCTTGGTCTGTACCTGCGCTGCATTATTCTGTATGTTACGCAGTTGACCAATGGCTTTCTTGGGTAGAAGAGACAGGAGAGCATTACAGTAGTCAAGCCTGCTTGTAATAAATGCATGGATGAGTCTCTCTGTATCAGCCTGAGAGAGAAACGGCCACACCTTGGCAATGTTCCTCAGGTGGCCAACAGCTAATTTGGTCACATTCCTAAATGGGATTTGAAATGTAGTTCATGTTCTAAAATAACAACAAGGTTTTTCGCCTGGTGTTTTATCTTTATTGCCCGATAATTAAAATGTGCGGTTTCTCTCTGTGCTTTGGCTCGAACAATAACTACCTCGGTTACGTCTTGGTTTAGCTAGAGGAAGTCGTGAGCCATTTATTATATAGTATTTAAATGACTGATACCGTCTCCATCATTTAGCCGTGGAGTTAAAATCCTCATGTGGTGACACAGAAATGTAAAGTTGTGTGTCGTCCTGCAGTGAAAATCAATGCTTTCTGATATCGCTGCCATTTTTAGTGCAGTGGGGAAAGTGCCCGTGAAACATTGAGGGATTAACAATAGCTTGCAGCTTCTTCAGATACGCAATTAAAAACTGTTTTGAAGAAGGTTTTGAAGAAGGTTTTGAAGAAGGTGGTGGGGATCGGATGGAGAAGGCAGGCAGAAGACTTAAATTGTGATGTCACTTTCCTGAGCTTGTCTGTGTCAACCAGGGCAGGGTAGCCTAGTGGTTAGAGTGTTGGACTAGTAACCAAAGGTTGCAAGTTCAAATCCCTGAGCTGACAAGAATAGGCATTTGTTGAAAATAAGAATTTGTTCTTAACTGACTTGCCTAGTTAAATAAAAGTTAAATAAAAATTCCTTTGTGTGGTAGACTAGGGTACTTCTCACCCTGCCCAATGTTGGTTATCTTATCTATGAGATATGTTGCAAACATACTGTATCACATTTAGATGTAGAGGAAAGTTCTCATAGGTTTGCAGGGGGGGTTGGATTTATCAGTCCATCAATGGTTCAGAAGAGCACTCTCTAATTATTCTGATTAATAGTGATCAAGATAGTTAAACTCATCCAAGTAGTTCTCGGTTTGGATGTGACCTTTTTCAACTTTTCTGGAGCTATGGCATCAATTGTGAAACGAAATTCGTCTTCCTCTGACGAGGAGTATGACAGATCGGACCAATGTGCAGCGTGGTAAGTGTTCGTCATTTTTAATCAAAAGTCACTGAACACGAAAATACAAAATAACAACATGAAAGACAGAAACGAAACAGTTCTGTCTGGCGGAAACACAGACACAGAAAACAATCACCCACAACTCAAGTGGGAAAAACAGGCTGCCTAAGTATGGTTCTCAATCAGGGACAACGATAGACAGCTGACTCTGATTGAGAACCATACCAGGCCAAACACATAGAAAACCAAAACTAGATCAACACATAGAATGCCCACCCCAACTCACGCCCTGACCAACCTAAAATAGAAACAAAAACAACAAAAACAAGGAACTAAGGTCAGGACGTGACAAATTGTTGCCCTTCATTTTCTACTAAAGCTATTAACTAAATCATCACAAGAGGAAGGCAGAATAGGTGGTGGAATATTGATAATAATGGGTTCAGTATTACCCTGTGCTGTGGGCAACAAGGCAGTAAACATCCCCAGTGGTGATCAGATAAAAGATTCAAATATCCAATTGCCTCCGAGTCAGTCTCTTTGTCAACGTGAATAATGAAATTGCCCAATACAATGATGTTATAATAGTTCTCAAGAACAATAGATAATAGTTGTATTGGGGCAGTGCTTTGGTGGCCTATAGAGGGTTATGGTCAGCATTGGTGGCTGACATTTAAACAGTATAACATGATGCTCTGGTCTTGTGGCTGACATTTAAACAGTATAACATGATGCTCTGGTCTTGTGGCTGACATTTAAACAGTATAACATGATGCTCTGGTCTGGTGGCTGAAATGTCCTTACAGCTGAGAGCATTAGTAAAAATAATGGCCCCGCCCTTTGTTCTTTTGCCGATAGAGAATGAAAAGCTCTAGTCCGGGGGGAGGGCTTCAACAATGAGAGGCACTACAGTCTGAAGACAGCCATGTTGCAGAGAGAAACATAATGTGTTCATTCACAGGAAAGGTTTTGACCAGTAATTGCTCTAACATTTAAGAGTGCCAATTCAATGAGTGTGGGCCACTCTGCCCCTGGGGCATCTGCCTCGCCTTAACCAATAGAATAACAATCAGAATTATGAATGTTTACAACTACGTTTTCTGATCATCTCTATCAAAATTGTAGGATATTGTCACGCCCTGACCATATAGAGCCATTGTTTCTCTTTGGTATAATAGGTAAGGGCGTGACTGGAGTGTTCTAGTTTATTATTTCTATGTGGTGTTTTAGTTTTCATATTTCTAGGTTGGTGTGCTTGATATGATTCCCAATTAGAGGCAGCTGGTAATCGTTGTCTCTAATTGGGTATCATATTTAGGTAGCCTTTTCCACCTGTGTTTTGTGTGATATTGAATTTTTATATTTTGAGTTAGTAGCACCTCTCTAGTCACGGTTTGTTGTTTGTTTCTAGTTTTGTTTTATAGTTTCACTTTAATAACTTATGTGGAACTGTTATCACGCTGCGCCTTGGTCCTTCTCTACAAACGATCGTGACAGAGATGGTTATTTTTACTTGTTCTGATAGAAAAGCTGTAGTCCAGGGGGCCTATAACGAAGGTCATTAAATCCAACGTGCCTCCCGAGTGGCCCAGCGTCGTCCGGGTTAGGGGAGGGATTGGATGGCTGGGATTTCCTTGTCCCATCGCACTCTAGCGACTCCTTGTGGCGGGCTGGGTGCATGCTCGCTGACTTCGGTCGCCAGTTGTACGGTGTTTCCTCCGACACATTGCTGCTGCTGGCTTCCGGGTTAAGCGAGCACTGTGTCAGGAAGCAGTGCTGGTTGTATTTTGGAGGATGTATGGCTCTCGACCTTCGCCTCTCCCGAGTCGGCAGGGTAGTTGCAGCGATGGGACAAGACTGTCAATTGGATATAACCCAGGATACGTGCTGACTCCCTGGGCTGGTAGGTCCGTCTCAAAGCTGTTTAATAGCTGGGTTGGGTCTTCTCGGATAGGTGAAGGGTGGCCAGACTGCCTCCCCAATCTCCACCTTGCAAGTTATTATCATTATCCATTATCCCATGGACCGTGGAGTTGAGCTTAACCTCCTAGAGTCGATTGATCCCCAAAGTGCATCAATCTAAGTAAAAACAATCCCTATCAAAGTCTGACTATTTAAGCTAGAGATATGTCTCAATCCATCCGCCAGTTTCGCACTTCCACATCTGCAGAGATTGGTGGCAGAGCAAGAACAATGTTTATCAGACCATGAGACATCTCGAAAATGTATCTTCTCTTGACCCACAAGTGTCAGGAGACTCGTCTAAAGCCGGTACTGTTGATAAACCAACTTCTGTTTGGTAGCGTCCGAACCGTTTGGGTTACCAACTAATGGGAGTCCACTGAGGAAAAGGGAGATTCTCACGAACACCACAGTGTTCTCAGTTTTGCTCTATGTCCCCCAAAAGATTAATGGGACTTGTCTGAAGGTAACCGAAGTATAAAGGTAGTTCTGTGCCAAAGAAAAGTGTAAAATGTAAAAAAATAGACCTGTTGCTTTCGGAAAGTATTCAAACCCTTTGACTTTTTTCACATTTTGTTACATTACAGCCTTGTTCTAAAATTGATTCAATTGTTCTTCCCCTCATCAATCTACACACAATAACCCATAATGACATCACAATACCCCATAATGACATCACAATACCCCATAATGGCATCACAATACCCCATAATTACAAAGCAAAAACAGGTTTTTAGAAATGTATAAAAAAATGAAACACTACATTTACATAAGTATTCAGACCCTTTACTCAGTAGTTTGTTGAAGAACCTTTAGGTATGACGCTACAAGCATGGCACATCTGTTTCTCACATTCTTCTCTGTAGATCCTCTCAAGCTCTGTCAGGTTGGATGGGGAGCATCACTGCACAGCTATTTTCAGGTCTCTCCAGAGATGTTCGATGGGTTCAAGTCCAGGCTCTGGCTGGGCCACTCAAGGACATTCAGAGACTTGTCCTGAAGCCACTCCTGCATTGTCTTGGCTGTGTGCCTAGGGTTGTTGTCCTGTTGGAAGGTGAACATTCGCCCCAGTCTGAGGTTCTCAATGCTCTGGAGCAGGTTTTCATCAAGGATCTCTCTGTACTTTGCTCCATTAATCTTTCCCCGATCCTGACTAGTCTCCCTGCCACTGAGTAACATCCCCTCAGCATGATGCTGCCACCACCATGCTTCGCCGTATGGATGACAAGACAAATAATTAAATCTTGGTTTCACCAGACCAGAGAATCTTGTTTCTCATCAAATCAAATCAAATGTATTCATATAGCTCTTCGTACATCAGCTGATATCTCAAAGTGCTGTACAGAAACCCAGCCTAAAACCCCAAACAGCAAGCAATGCAGGTGTAGAAGCACAGTGGCTAGGAAAAACTCCCTAGAAAGGCCAAAACCTAGGAAGAAACCTAGAGAGGAACCAGGCTATGTGGGGTGGCCAGTCCTCTTCTGGCTGTGCCGGGTGGAGATTATAACAGAACATGGCCAAGATGTTCAAATGTTCATAAATGACCAGCATGGTCGAATAATAATAAGGCAGAACAGTTGAAACTGGAGCAGCAGCACGGCCAGGTGGACTGGGGACAGCAAGGAGTCATCATGTCAGGTAGTCCTGGGGCATGGTCCTAGGGCTCAGGTCCTCCGAGAGAGAGAAAGAAAGAGAGAAGGAGAGAATTAGAGAACGCACACTTAGATTCACACAGGACACCGAATAGGACAGGAGAAGTACTCCAGATATAACAAACTGACCCTAGCCCCCCGACACAAACTACTGCAGCATAAATACTGGAGGCTGAGACAGGAGGGGCCAGGAGACCAAATCTCATGATTTGAGAGTCCTTTAGGCGCCTTTTGGTAAACTCCAAGCAGGCTGTCATGTGCCTTTTACTGAGGAGTGGCTTCAGTCTGGCCACTCTAGCATAAAGGCCTGATTGGTGGAGTGCTGCAGAGATGGTTGTCCTTCTGGAAGTTTCTCCCATCTTCACGCGGGAACTCTGGAGCTCTCTCAGAGTGACCATTGAGCTCAATTTTAAGTCTCATAGCGAAGGGTCTGAATACTTAAGTGTATGTAAATAAGGTATTTCAGTTTTTTATTGTTAATACACTTGCAAAAATTTCGAACAACCTGTTTTCGCTTTGAAATTATGGAGTATTGTGTTTAGATTGAAAGTGAAAAATAAATATTGAATATATTTTGTCCTATTTTCCTCTGCCCTGGGGATCCAGACAGGGTTGTCCACTCTCCCCCTTGTTGTTTGCTTTGGCAGTCGAGCCCCTTGCTATCACACTGTGCTCTAGTGATGTTTTCCAAGGTATAGCTCATTACCACAGACCTTATCTATTCTGAATCAGTTTGAGAAACCTCATTACCACAGACCTTATCTATTCTGAATCAGTTTGAGAAACCTCATTACCACAGACCTTATCTATTCTGAATCAGTTTGAGAAACCTCATTACCACAGACCTTATCTATTCTGAATCAGTTTGAGAAACCTCATTACCACAGACCTTATCTATTCTGAATCAGTTTGAGAAACCTCATTACCAAATGCCTTATCTATTCTGAATCAGTTTGAGAAACCTCATTACCACAGACCTTATCTATTCTGAAGCAGTTTGAGAAACCTCATTACCACAGACCTTATCTATTCTGAAGCAGTTTAGATCTCAGGAATCGAAGAAAGAGTGAGCTTTTTCCTGTAAATTTTCCTGTAATCTCCTGTAAAGCTATTTTAACTCTTTTACAAGATTTCATTTTTGTTCAGCGACAAGGAAGTGACAAGGAAATATTTTTAAAAAAATGCAATTTCACGTTTTATACTTCTTTCTCTTATTGGAAGGGTAATGAATGTGTTTTGCCACTTTTATTACAAACAAATTGTTTAATTCACTGGACCAAACATACATTTTATTTGGGATTGCAAGGTACCATGGATTAGTAGAAAACATTTACAGAAGCCTAGGGCATTGGGGTGGATTAGCTCTACCAAATTTTCAGACATATAATTTAGCTGCAAATCTCAGAGCCCTTTTGTACTGGCTACAAACCAAGACCACTCTGGGTTCAGATGGAGTCTGGATCATGTCAACCTGCTGCACTTTCCTCTGTGTAGTGCTCCTCTCTCCCAGTGTCCGTAGGGAAAAGGCCGGTCATCCCAATTGGAAAGCGTTCTCTTAAAATGTGGAATCAGTTCCATTTAGCCTTAGAGGCTGTTCTCTGTCAGGTCCAACCAATCAGAATTCTCTATCAGCATGACTCCATCCTGTTGGATCCAAAATGCGCCTCAGAGGTCCATGACATCAATTAACTCAAACTAATGAGAATGACAAACTTTAGAGAATCATAAACTACGGAGAATCACAAACTACGGAGAATCACACACTATAGAGAATCACAAACTATAGAGAATCAAAAACTATAGAGAATCACAAACTATAGAGAATCACAAACTATAGAGAATCACACAAACTATATAGAATATCAAACTATAGAGAATCACAAACTATAGAGAATCACAAACTACAGAGAATCACAAACTACAGAGAATCACAAACTATAGAGAATCACAAACTATAGAGAATCACAAACTATAGAGAATCACAAACTACAGAGAATCACAAACTATAGAGAATCACAAACTATAGAGAATAGAGAATCACAAACTATAGAGAATCACAAACTATAGAGAATCACAAACTATAGAGAATCACAAACTATAGAAAATCATAAACTATAGAGAATCACAAACTATAGAGAATCATAAACTACTCACTCCCCTCTCACTCCCTCTTTCCCCCCCCCCCTCTCTCTCTCTCTCTCTCTCTCTCTCTCTCTCTCTGTTGCATTAAACACACAGACTCCCTCATGCATCCTTCTCCTGGACCAGCGACTCTAACAGGAAATTACACACACAGACTCCCTCATGCATCCTTCTCCTGGACCAGCGACTCTAACAGGAAATGTGTCATCCTTCCCTGCATCCTTCCCTCCACCATCCCTCCATCATTCTCTCTCTCTCTCCCTCCCTCCCATTGAGTGCTAAAATGTTTCTCTCCCCAGGGGACCTGCTCTGCCTCACTGATCAATCCGTTGACATGCTCTCTTTCGTTTTCCTACCTATCCATCTATCCATCTTCCTGTCTTTATGCATCTCTTTATCTGATGTCTTCTTTCTTCAATCTCTCTCCCTCCATCCCTCCTTCTATCCCTCCCTGCTCTCTCTCTCCATCTATCCTTCCTTCTATCCCTCCCTGCTCTCTCTCTCTCCATCCATCCCTCCTTCTCTCCCTCCCTGCTCTCTCTCTCCATCCCATCCCTTCTTCTCTCCCTCCCTGCTCTCTCTCTCATCCATCCCTCCTTCTCTCCCTCCCTGCTCTCTCTCTCTATCCATCCCTCCTTCTCTCCCTACCTGCTCTCTCCATCCATCCATCCATCCATCCCTCTTTCTCTCCCTCCCTGCTCTCTCTCCCTCCATCCCTCCTTCTATCCCTCTCTCTCTCTCTCTCCCTCCATCCCTCTTTCTCTCCCTCTCTCTCTCTCCATCCATCCCTCTTTCTCTCCCTCTCTCTCTCTCCATCCATCCCTCCTTCTCTCCTTCCCTGCTCTCTCTCTCCCTCCATCCCTCTTTCTCTCCCTCCCTAAATCCCTCTTTCTCTCCCTCCCTGCTCTCTCTCCATCCATCCCTCCTTTTCTCCCTCCCTGTTATCTATTTTCCCTTTTGAACTTTAACTATTTGCACATCTTTACAACACTGAATTTGGACATAATATGATATTTGAGAGATGGAAACGAGAGAGAGATGAAACAGAGTGATGAAACAGAGACAGAGAGATGGAACAGAGAGAGAGATGAAACAGAGAGAGAGAGAGATGGAACAGAGAGAAAGATGAAACAGAGGGGGAGAGATGGAACAGAGAGAGAGAGAGATGGAACAGAGAGAGGGATGGAACAGAGAGGGAGTTGGAACAGAGAGATAGATGGAACAGAGAGAGATGGAACAGAGAGAGATAGAGAGATGGAACAGAGAGAGGGATGGAATGGAGAGAGAGAGATGGAACAGAGAGAGGGATGGAACAGAGAGAGAGATGGAACAGAGAGAGATGGAATAGAGAGAGATGGAACAGAGAGAGATGGAACAGAGAGAGAGACAGCGATGGAACAAAGAGGGGGATGGAACAGAGAGAGAGAGATGGAACAGAGAGAGAGAGATTGAACAGAGAGAGAGAGATGGAACAGAGAGAGATGGAACAGAGAGAGAGATGGAAAAGAGAGAGAGAGAGATGAAACAGAGAGAGAGAGATGGAACAGAGAGAGAGAGATGGAACAGAGAGAGATGGAACAGAGAGAGATGGAACAGAGAGAGAGATGGAAAAACAGAGAGAGAGAGAGATGAAACAGAGAGAGAGAGAGATGGAACAGAGAGAGAGAGATGGAACAGAGAGAGAGAGATGGAACAGAGAGAGATGGTACAGAGAGATGGAAAAGAGAGAGAGAGAGATGAAACAGAGAGAGAGAGATGGAACAGAGAGAGAGAGAGATGGAAAATAGAGAGAGAGATGAAACAGAGAGAGAGAGATGAAACAGAGAGAGAGAGATGGAACACAGAAAAAGAGATGAAACAGAGAGAGAGAGAGAGAGAGAGAGAGAGATGAAACAGAGAGAGAGAGAGATGGAACAGAGAGAGAGAGATGGAACAGAGAGAGAGAGAGAGCAAACTAGACAGAGCAAACTAGAATGCTATTTGGCCCTACACAGAGAGTACACAGCGGCAGAATACCTGACCACTGTGACTGACCCAAAATTAAGGAAAGCCTTGACTATGTACAGACTCAGTGAGCATAGCCTTGCTATTGAGAAAGGCCGCCGTAGGCAGACATGGCTCTCAAGAGAAGACAGGCTATGTGCTCACTGCCCACAAAATGAGGTGGAAACTGAGCTGCACTTCCTAACCTCCTGCCCAATGTATGACCATATTAGAGAGACATATTTCCCTCAGATTACACAGATCCACAAAGAATTCGAAAACAAATCCAATTTTGAAAAACTCCCATATCTACTGGGTGAAATTCCACAGTGTGCCATCACAGCAGTAAGATTTGTGACCTGTTGCCACGAGAAAAGGGCAACCAGTGAAGAACAAACACCATTGTAAATACAACCCATATTTATGCTTATTTATTTTATCTTGTGTCCTTTAGCCATTTGTACATTGTTAAAACACTGTATATATATATAATATGACATTTGTAATGTCTTTACTGTTTTGAAACTTCTGTATGTGTAATGTTTACTGTTAATTTTTGTTGTTTTTCACTTTATATATTCACTTTGTATGTTGTCTACCTCACTTGCTTTGGCAATGTTAACACGTGTTTCCCATGCCAATAAAGCCCTTGAATTGAATTGAATTGAGAGACGGAACAGAGAGAGAGATGGAACAGAGAGAGAGAGAGAGAGATGGAACAGAGAGAGAGAGATGGAACAGAGAGAGTACTCCCCAAACAGAGAGGTGAGAGAGATATCATCATGACTCCATCCTCTTACATCTTAATGTGCCTCAGAGGTCCATGACATCAATTAACCCAAACTATGGATAATCATAAACTATAGAGAATCACAAACTATAGAGAATCATAAACTACAGAGAATCATGAACTATAGAGAATCACAAACTACAGAGAATCACAAACTATAGAGAATCACAAACTACAGAGAATCACAAACTACAGAGAATCACAAACTATAGAGAATCACAAACTACAGAGAATCACAAACTACAGAGAATCACAAACTACAGAGAATCACAAACTATAGAGAATAAAAAACAATTCCACACCACCACCACACCATCACACTACACCCTCACCACTCCATAAAACCACCCCCACCACACCAACAACCCACCACCACCACACCATCACACCACCACACCACCACCACCACCACACCACCCCCACACCTAACCACCACACCCCCACCACACCACACCACCACCACCACACCACAACACTAAACCATCACACCACCACACCCCCACCACACCACCACACCCCCACCACACCACCACCACACCATCACACTACACCCTCACCACTCCATAAAACCACCCCCACCACACCAACAACCCACCACCACCACACCATCACACAACCACCACACCATAACACCACAACCACCACACCCCCACACCACCACACCACCACCACACAACAAAAACAACATCACACCACCACCACCACAAAACACAACCACCACAACAACACCACACAACCAAACCACCACATCACACCACCACACAACCCCACCACCACCTACACACCACAACACCACCACACCACCACAACACCACACCACCACCACACCACCATCACACAACCAACACACCACAACACCACCACAAAACCATAACAACACCACACCCCACCACCACACCAAAACCACAACACCACCACACCATCACACCATGACCACCAACACACCAACACACCACCACACCACAACACCACACCACCACCACACCACACCCCCACACCACCACACCACACCACCACACCACCACAACCCCATCAAACCACCACACCATCACACCATCACACCACCACCACACCACCATCACACAACCAACACACCACAACACCACCACAAAACCATAACAACACCACACCCCACCACCACACCAAAACCACAACACCACCACACCATCACACCATGACCACCAACACACCAACACACCACCACACCACAACACCACACCACCACCACACCACACCACACCCCCCCACCACCACACCACCACAACCCCATCACACCACCACACCATCACACCATCACACCACCACCACACCACCACCACACAACAAAAACAACATCACAGCACCACCACAAAACACCACCACCACAACAACACAACACAAAACCACCACACAACCACGCCATCACACCATGACCACCACACCACGACCACCACACCACCACCACACCACCACACCACCACACCCCCAACAAACCATCACACCACCACCACCACCACACCACCACACCCCCATGACACCATCACACCCCCAACAAACCATCACACCACCACCACCACACCCCCATGACACCATCACACTACCACACTACCACACCATCACACCACCACCACCACACCACCACCACACAACCTCCACACCACCTTCCACCACCACACCACAACCCCACCACACAACACCACCTAGACACCACCACACGATCACATCACACCACCACACCACCACCACACAACACTACCACACCACCACACCCCACCAACACAACACATTTCGCACAACACCCCCACACCACCACCACACCTCACCACCACACGCCCCCACCACACCATAACACCACCACCACCACTCCACTACCACACCATCACATCATCACCACACCACACCCCATCATCACACCATCACATCATAACTCCACCACACCACTACCACACTCCACCACCACACCACACACCACACCACTACCACACTCCACCACCACACCACCTCCACTAAAACAACACCACACCACAACAACACCACAACCACAAGACCACACCACACACACACCACCACACCACCACACCTCACCAACTCAACACCACAACACAACCACACCACACCACAACACCACACCACAACCCCACCACACTACCACACCACAACCCCACCACCAAACCACCACAACACCACCACACCACCAAAACAACACCACAACACACCACCACACCCCCACCAACACAACACACCACCGTACCACACCCCCACACCACCACCACACCTCACCACCACACCACCACCACCACCCCTCACCACCACATGCCCCCACCACACCATAACATCACCACCACCACTCCACTACCACACCATCACATCATCACCACACCACACCCCATCATCACACCATCACATCATAACTCCACCACACCACTACCACACTCCACCACCACACCACACACCACACCACTACCACACTCCACCACCACACCACCTCCACCAAAACAACACCACAACCACAAGACCACACCACACAACACCACCACACCACCACACCTCACCAACTCAACACCACAACATAACCACACAACACCACCAAAACAACACCTCACCACACCACAACAAACACCACAACCACACGACCACACCAAACACCACACCACCAAACCACCCCACCGCCGCACCACACCCCCACACCACCACCACACCTCACCACCACACCACCCCTACACACCCCACCACACCACTACCACACTCCACCACCACACCACACACCACTACCACTCTCTACCACCACACCACCTCCACCAAAACAACACCAAACCACAACAACAACAACACCACAACCACAAGACCACACCACCACACAACACCACACCACACCATGACAACACCACAACACCACAACCACACGACCACACCAAACACCACACCACCAAACCACCCCACCATCGCACCACACCCCCACACCACAACACAACACTACCACACCACCACCACACCTCACCACCACACCTCACCACCACACACCCCACCACACCATAACACCACCACCACTCCACCAACGCACCATCACACAACCACCACACCACACCACAACAATGCCACACCACCACCACATCGCACCACAACACCACCACAGCACAGCACCACAACACCGTACACCCTACCACACCACCACACCCCCCACCACACCACCACACCACAACACCGTACACACCACCACACCGTACACACCACCATACACACCACAACACCACCACACCACCACACTACAACACCACACCCCACCACCACACCACCACACCATACCACACCACAACACCCTACACACCACCACAACACCCTACACACCACCACAACACCATACACACCACCACAACACCGTACACACCACCACAACACCGTACACACCCCCACAACACCGTACACACCACCACAATACCCTACACACCACCACAACACCGTACACACCACAACACTGTACACACCACCACAACACCATACACACCACCACAACACCGTACACACCACCACCACCACACCACACCCCACCACACCACAACACTGTACACACCATCACACCACCACACCACAACACTGTACACACCATCACACCACCACACCACAACACCCTACACACCACCACAACACTGTACACACCACCACAACACCCTACACACCACCACAACACCGTACACACCACCACAACACCCTACACACCACCACAACACCGTACACACCACCACAACACCCTACACACCACCACAACACCGTACACACCACAACACTGTACACACCACCACAACACCGTACACACCACCACAACACCCTACACACCACCACAACACCGTACACACCACAACACTGTACACACCACCACAACACCCTACACACCACCACAACACCACCGCACCATCACACTATCACCACAACACACCCCATCATCACACCATCACATCATCACACCATCACTCCACCAACACCACTACCACACTCCACCACCACACCACCTCCACCCCCACCCCTCTTGTTGTCTCGCTCTCTCTCCATCCCCCTCTCTCTCTCCATCCCCCTCTCTCCACCCTCCTTCTCTCTCTCTCCATCCCCACCCCCTCTCGCTGTCTCTTTCTCTCTCTCTCTCTCTCTCTCTTTCTCTCTCGACACCCTGTCACCCCCTCATGTTTTGATTTATGTCTTCTGTGAGAAGGAATAACTAACATATTTCCATTAATCTGGGAACCGAAGGAGCAACCCAATTCCACCATGGTTATGTTTCCATCAATCAGTTGGAGATCGATAGACTATTTTCCTGAACGATATATATTCATCAGTAACTACGTTTCCATCCACAGCTTTTTATGCGAGTAGGGGTTAGATCTTTGGGCCAGTAACCGAAAGGTCTCTGGTTCGAATCCCCGGGCCGTTAAGGTGGCATAATCTGTCGATGTGCTCTTTAGCGACACACTTAACCCTACTTGCTCCTGTTACACGTTCTGGATAAGACCGTCTCCGAAGTGATGTAGATGTTTTAGCCATCACATCTGTGACGGGGAACAGGAAGTGTCGGTACAATTTTATAAATGCCCGACACACAATTTGTTCGTTCGACATCTTTTTGTGTCGGTAAAATTAATTATGTAAGACATGGAGTTGGAAACACAGATTGATATAATAACCATCATATTGAAGTAAACTTGGAGTCAGGAGAAGATATGTTGTGTGGTCCTCCCAATACGACTCGGGAAACTATATAGTTTATTAGGCCACAGATGAAATAAGTGATGATGAACTTCACAGGATGGTGAAAGTGCCTGGTGATGAGCTTGATGCTGCTCCCCAATAAATATTGAGGGTTTTATTCTGGTGACATGATGATCGATGCTTGACTGCTGTTTGACAAATACAAATAATGTTGCTCTTATCCATAATACATCTTCATTTAGACTGACACATCTCTCATAAACTATACATTATAATGTGGATTATATTTAATAAACTATACATTATAATGTGGATTATATCTCATAAACTATACATTATAATGTGGATTATATCTCATAAACTATACATTATAATGTGGATTATATCTCATAAACTATACATTATAATGTGGATTATATCTCATAAACTACACATTATAATGTTGATTATATCTCATAAACTATACATTATAATGTGGATTATATCTCATAAACTATACATTATAATGTTGCTCTTATCCATAATACATCTTCATTTAGACTGACACATCTCTCATAAACTATACGTTATAATGTGGATTATATCTCATAAACTATACATTATAATGTTGCTCTTATCCATAATACATCTTCATTTAGACTGACACATCTCTCATAAACTATACATTATAATGTGGATTATATCTCATAAACTATACATTATAATGTGGATTATATCTCATAAACTATACATTATAATGTTGATTATATTTAATAAACTATACATTATAATGTGGATTATATCTCATAAACTATACATTATAATGTGGATTATATCTCATAAACTATACATTATAATGTTGCTCTTATCCATAATACATCTTCATTTAGACTGACACATCTCTCATAAACTATACATTATAATGTGGATTATATTTAATAAACTACACATTATAATGTGGATTATATCTCATAAACTATACATTATAATGTGGATTATATCTCATAAACTATACATTATAATGTTGCTCTTATCCATAATACATCTTCATTTAGACTGACACATCTCTCATAAACTACTATTATAATGTGGATTATATTTAATAAACTATACATTATAATGTGGATTATATCTCATAAACTATACATAATATAATGTAAACTACACATTATAATG
>NW_024607804.1:22500-37648 GCF_018296145.1 Oncorhynchus tshawytscha | reverse complement strand
ATTAACCTATTCTTAAACAAAACTTGAACTGAAGTGTCAACACAACATACTAACTGTAAAAAACAACCTGAACTCAGGGGTCAACATAACATACTGACTATAAATACAACCTGAACTCAAGGGTCAATGTAACATACTGACTGTAAAAACAACCTGAACTCAGGGGTCAACATGACACACTGACTGTAAAACAACCTAAACTCAGGGTCAACATAACATACTGACAATAATGGGGACTGTTACAAGTCTATTTGCTGGGTATGTGGCTAGATTATACGGTCAGTCTGTAGACCAACACCCAGTGGGTTTTGTTAATCAGAGGGTATGAAACCAGGTGCCTCCCGAGGGTGCAGTGATCTAAGGCACTGCACCACAGTGCTTGCTGTGTCACTAGATATCCTGATTCGAGTCCAGGCTCTGTCGTAGCCGGTGGCAAACAGTTAGCCCAACGTAATCCGGGTTAAGGGAGGTTTGGCCGGCAGGGATGTTTTGTCCCATCATGCAGTGCATGCAAGCAGTAACGCAGAACTTCAGTAACAGGGATGGGGGTCACTGAGGTCCATGTGTTATTGTCATGCAGAGTAAAGTTGATCCTGAAGCATCAGTTCTCTGATCCGGAATACTGAAGACATAGAAGTCTACAACATTGACCGGCACAGAGACCTTTATCCAGGCACGGTGTAACAATGTATTCAGTATTAGCTACCAGGAAGGACGGCCTGAACTCTCAACAATAGACACCCACTTCCCAGAGTCTGCTAGATGGAAAGGCAGATAGACAATAACTGGGTCAGCTGACACAAACAACACTGGCTCCATAACCATGGGTGGACAGACAGACGGGTGGATGGGTGAACAGATGGACAGGCGGACAGGCGGACGGACAGACAGACAGGCAGACGGACAGGCGGACAGGCGGACCGACATGCGGACAAACTGATATCTATAATGTTTACTCTCCTGTGCCTTTTATGACACAACAAGTCAGGTCCCAGGAACATTTGCTGTTTGTTCCGTCAAGGTTTCCAGTTCTAGAACGGTTGCTAAATCTAATCAACTCAAAGTCCCATTTGCACATTCCTGATCTTTTGTGGACAGTCTATGTTACATAAATCGAGTATCTGACACAATTTTTGTTCTGAGTTTTCCAAGATGAACCCATTCCTAACACAGAGTGCTGCTGTTTCCAGCAGGGGGCAGTAAAGCTTTTTGACTACTAATACTGAACTTAATTGTATTGTCAATACTGTATTGCATTGAATGAAAGGGGCTTTTTAGATTCCCTACAGTGCCTTTATTGAAGTCTTAAGTCTTGTATGTGAGCGTCTTGATCTGGTGCAGCACTTGTACTTCCAAGTCTAACATCCCAGCATTCTAAAGTCTAACATCGTAGTATTCTAAAGTCTAACATCCCAGCATTCTAAAGTCTAACATCCCAGTATTCTAAAGTCTAACATCCCAGCATTCTAAAGTCTAACATCCCAGTATTCTAAAGTCTAACATCCCAGCATTCTAAAGTCTAACATCCCAGTATTCTAAAGTCTAAAATCCCAGTATTCTAAAGTCTAACATCCCAGCATTCTAAAGTCTAACATCCCAGCATTCTAAAGTCTAACATCCCAGTATTCTAAAGTCTAACATCCCAGTATTCTAAAGTCTAACATCGTAGTATTCTAAAGTCTAACATCCCAGCATTCTAAAGTCTAACATCCCAGTATTCTAAAGTCTAACATCGTAGTATTCTAAAGTCTAACATTGTAGTATTCTAAAGTCTAACATTGTAGTATTCTAAAGTCTAACATCCCAGTATTCTCAAGTCTAACATACCAGCATTCTAAAGTCTAACATCCCAGCATTCTAAAGTCTAACATCCCAGCATTCTAAAGTCTAACATCCCAGTATTATAAAGTCTAACATCCCAGCATTCTAAAGTCTAACATCCCAGCATTCTAAAGTCTAACATCCCAGCATTCTAAAGTCTAACATCCCAGCATTCTAAAGTCTAACATCTCAGTATTCTAAAGTCTAACATCCCAGTATTCTCAAGTCTAACATCCCAGTATTCTAAAGTCTAACATCCCAGCATTCTAAAGTCTAACATCCCAGCATTCTAAAGTCTAACATCTCAGTATTCTAAAGTCTAACATCCCAGTATTCTAAAGTCTAACATCCCAGTATTCTAAAGTCTAACATCCCAGCATTCTATAGCATGCGGTTTACCACCCTAATAAGAGGAGACGTTGTTGTCTTCTCACCCAGGGTGGAGCCAGGTGCCATCTAGCAGGCTGTAGAGCCCCGAGATACCCTGTAATGAACATGAACTCTCCCTGGCAGTCACAGAGGAGGCCTTTCTCCCAGCGTTTCATTAACACTCCAGTCCCCTATTGATGGGGCCAACACTGGCTTTATATACTGTACAAACAGCAGCTAGGAGCCGCAGCACACTGACTCATTCTTCTTTGTGTGAGAACGTAGGGGTGCCCCTGTCTGCTCCTTTGTGACGGTGTCTGTCAACAGTGTAGTTGTGTAGTTGGAGGCTGAGGCCATTGTGGCGGCCAGTGCCTCTTATTGACTCAGGGCCTCGCCAGGTTTGTTCCCAGGGCCCAACCTGAGGGCTCATGAATAATGGAGACAGGATCCTCGGGTGCAGAGGGAGGTTGAGAGGAAGTTTGGCACACTATTCACTATTTAGTGCACTACTTTTGACCAGGGCCCATAGGGAATAGGTTGCCATTTGGGACACAACATTTGACGAAGTGGGGTTATTTCAAATCTGAAGCTGCTGGTTTTAACCTTTTAAGCAAATGAGTAATGGTGGGGTCACATTCACTACCAGTGTGTCTGCTGTAACCTTGAGTCAGATAGCTGCAGTGCTCTGTGTGTGTGCAATGTATTTATGCATGTGCGTGTGCGTGTAACATACTATACATCTGGATGTTGATGTATTATGTTGACTCAGTAAGAATCACGTGTGCAGGTCCTTGTATATTCACAGAGCTAAGACATCCCGAAGATTTGACAGTTGAGAAAGCTATTTTTCCTTTCTGAGACCTCGGCAAGTTTATACAGCCTTTCACTTGTCACAGCAACCACTTCCTGATCTGTGTGGACTGAGGGTTTGTCCTTTTCCCATTCACTTCTGTGAATGTTATTCTCCTCTTCACCTATGCCCTTCACCTGTCCCTGCTCTGTGTATAGAGGAGTAATATACCTGTCCCTGCTCTGTGTATAGAGGAGTAATATACCAGTCCCTGCTCTGTGTATAGAGGAGTAATATACCTGTCCCTGCTCTGTGTATAGAGGAGTAATATACCTGTCCCTGCTCTGTGTATAGAGGAGTAATATACCTGTCCCTGCTCTGTGTATAGAGGAGTAATCCACCGGTCCCTGCTCTGTGTATAGAGGAGTAATATACCTGTCCCTGCTCTGTGTATAGAGGAGTAATCCACCGGTCCCTGCTCTGTGTATAGAGGAGTAATATACCTGTCCCTGCTCTGTGTATAGAGGAGTAATCCACCGGTCCCTGCTCTGTGTATAGAGGAGTAATATACCTGTCCCTACTCTGTGTATAGAGGAGTAATATACCTGTCCCTACTCTGTGTATAGAGGAGTAATCCACCTGTCCCTGCTCTGTGTATAGGAGGAGTAATATACCTGGTCCCTGCTCTGTGTATAGAGGAGTAATCCACCGGTCCCTGCTCTGTGTATAGAGGAGTAATATACCTGTCCCTGCTCTGTGTATAGAGGAGTAATCCACCGGTCCCTGCTCTGTGTATAGAGGAGTAATATACCTGTCCCTGCTCTGTGTATAGAGGAGTAATCCACCGGTCCCTGCTCTGTGTATAGAGGAGTAATATACCTGTCCCTGCTCTGTGTATAGAGGAGTAATCCACCTGTCCCTGCTCTGTGTATAGAGGAGTAATATACCTGTCCCTGCTCTGTGTATAGAGGAGTAATATACCTGTCCCTGCTCTGTGTGTATAGAGGAGTAATATACCTGTCCCTGCTCTGTGTATAGAGGAGTAATCCACCTGTCCCTGCTCTGTGTATAGAGGAGTAATCCACCGGTCCCTGCTCTGTGTATAGAGGAGTAATATACCTGTCCCTGCTCTGTGTATAGAGGAGTAATCCACCGGTCCCTGCTCTGTGTATAGAGGAGTAATCCACTTGTCCCTGCTCTCTGTGTATAGAGGAGTAATATACCTGTCCTGCTCTGTGTATAGAGGAGTAATATACCTGTCCCTGCTCTGTGTATAGAGGAGTAATATACCTGTCCCTGCTCTGTGTATAGAGGAGTAATCTTCCTGTCCCTGCTCTGTGTATAGAGGAGTAATATACCTGTCTCTGCTCTGTGTATAGAGGAGTAATATACCTGTCCCTGCTCTGTGTATAGAGGAGTAATATACCTGTCCCTGCTCTGTGTATAGAGGAGTAATATACCTGTCCCTGCTCTGTGTATAGAGGAGTAATATACCTGTTCCTGCTCTGTGTATAGAGGAGTAATATACCTGTCCCTGCTCTGTGTATAGAGAAGTAATCCTTCCCCTGTCCCTACTCTGTGTATAGAGGAGTAATATACCTGTCCCTACTCTGTGTATAGAGGAGTAATATACCTGTCCATACTCTGTGTATAGAGGAGTAATCTTCCTGTCCCTGCTCTGTGTATAGAGGAGTAATATACCTGTCCCTGCTCTGTGTATAGAGGAGTAATATACCTGTCACTGCTCTGTGTATAGAGGAGTAATATACCTGTCCCTGCTCTGTGTATAGAGGAGTAATATACCTGTCCCTGTCCCTCTGTGTATAGAGGAGTAATATACCTGTCCCTGCTCTGTGTATAGAGGAGTAATCCACCGGTCCCTACCTGTGTATAGAGGAGTAATCCTTCCCCCTGTCCCTACTCTGTGTATAGAGGAGTAATCCACCTGTCCCTACTCTGTGTATAGAGGAGTAATCCTTCCCCTGTCCCTACTCTGTGTATAGAGGAGTAATCCACCTGTCCCTACTCTGTGTATAGAGGAGTAATCCTTCCCCTGTCCCTACTCTGTGTATAGAGGAGTAATCCACCTGTCCCTACTCTGTGTATAGAGGAGTAATCCTTCACCTGTAGACTAGGACCTTCCACCTAATCCTACAGGATTACTCTAGATGCTTTCGTACAGGCTTTTATTTAGTTATGACAGGCCTGTGTCAACAATGTTACCTTCTCAACCCACAACGTGATGGAAAAAATCTTTGTCCAGGGAAAGCCACTTGTCTAAACAGGTAACTCTGAGAACGACAAATGTTTTTTTTTTATAAATGGGAACGTTGTGATTGATTTGAGTCTGTATGAAAGCACAGACTGCTTAACCACAACTATTTATAATATTTATAGGAAGAGCCATGGTGCCCATATTTGGGCATGGAGTGCTGCCAATTGTGGAATAATCACATGACCTTGGTCTGATCTACTGATCACTTTGCATCCTAAATAACTACTCATTATTATATGAAGATCACAGTCAGTCACAAGTTACCCTAAACGCATCATGTCAGCTGTGAAGTCGGACAAGCCCACTTTCTCTCACAGGCATGGAGAATGTCCTTGAGATGTTGTTGCCAGCTCTGAGCTCCAGCAGGGGGCTTGTGTTATGTCCGTGCTCCCCAGTCTCAGCCATCTGTTGTCAGGCTCACACGGCCTTGGGACCTGCCCTCTCCTCACAGCCTCCACGGACGGCTGCTGTATGAAGGGGGCGAGAGGCGAGAGGTTCTGTGTGTGTGTGTAGGCAGGAGGCTTACTTGTGTGATGGGAGCCTTTTCATGCCTCCTGCTTTGATCTTCTCTCTGTGCCTCAGGCCCCCAGTCTGCAGAGCACACCGATGGGGGAACGTGGGGGTACGGGGGCGGCCGCTGCTCCTCTCACTGAGACACTGCTTGTTCTGTGTCCATAATGCTGGGAGGTGCTGCAAGCTGCACAGGGGACACTGCAATCACAAGGTGCACATGGGACACTACAATCACAAGCTGCACATGGGACACTACAATCACAAGCTGTGTCATAAATGGCACTTTTCTATGTACAGGGTGTCATTACTATGATCCTCAAACAAATACACACACATTACACACACATTACACACACATTACACACACATTACACACACATTACACACACATTACACAAACATTACACACACATTACGCACACATTACACACACATTACACACACATTACACACACATTACACACACATTACACACACATTACACACACATTACACACACATTACACACACATTACACACACATTACACACACGTTACACACACATTACACACACAAAACAGTGGAAATCCACTCCAAAACCAAATTTGTTCCCGAAAATCAGGATATTGCAACACAAGACATAATGTGACAGCCAACTAATTTAATGTGACAGTCTCCAACCCCCCCTACCCCTTCCCCCAATCACCCTCATCCTCCCCTTTCACTCCCTGCTGGGTAGTCAGCAGTCAGCCATGGGCTGAGTGAGGAGCACAGATGCGAAAGCACAGAGTGGTGACCCTAATTGTGGACTCATTGGATGGGTAGAACACTTACCTTTCATTAGACATGTGGCTTGTGTGTTAGACCCTGACAACCAATCACCAACCAACAACACCATCTCAACACATGACTGCACTTAATAATGCATGACCAACACATTTGGGTCGATGGGAGGGAGGAGGGGGGAGGAGGAGGAGGGAGGGAGGGAGGGAGGAGGGAGGAGGAGGAAGGAGGGAGGAGGAGGGAGGGAGGAGGGAGGGAGGAGGGAGGGACGGAGGGGGAATGTCTGTGTTCTAATAACATAGTGTGATGATGTGGGGGTGTCTGTGTTCTAATAACATAGTGTGATGATATGGGGGGTGTCTCTGTTCTAATAACACAGTGTGATGATGTGGGGGGTGTCTGTGTTCTAATAACAGTGTGATGATATGGGGGGTGTCTGTGTTCTAATAACATAGTGTGATGACAACGACAGATTGGTGAATTGCCATGACAACAAGCCACCGCACCTTATCCCTGCATTTCAGAGCCAATCTCCTTTACATTGAATGGCAGTGTTGGATTGGAAAGATTGGCACTAGACATAGTAGCAAGGTGTTTAGTATTCATTTATTATTAATAGTACAGCATGTTGTGATACCACGCTTTCATAGAGGGGAAGTGCATGTGTGTGTGTGTGTGCGTGGGTGTGTGTGTCTTGCCTGTTGCTGGTCGTGGTTGACTGTAGGCCTACGTAAACAGGAGGCAATTGGGCAAAATCCCAAAAGCATTGGCTGTCTGATGTACTGTATGTAACTACATTAACTACTACATCTCTCTCTCTCTCTCTCTCTCTCTCTCTCTCTCTCTCTCTCTCTCTCTCTCTCTCTCTCTCTCTCTCTCTCTCTCCACCATCAGTGGGTTGGCTGTCTGGTGTATTGTATGTAACTACATTAACACCATCAGGGATTAAAAAGTTGGGGAGTCTGGTGTATTGTATGTAACTAGGGGAGTAACAGATGGTGAAATTGGGATTAAAAAAAAAGAGAGGGAGGGAGAGGGAAGGGAGAGGGAGTAAGGGATAGGAGTAAGGGAGAAGGAGTAAGGGGGGAGAGGGAGTAAGGGAGAGGGAGTAAGGGAGAAGGAGTAAGGAGGGAGAGGAGTAAGGGAGAAAGTAGAGGGAGGAAGGGAGAGAGGGAGTAAGGGGGAAGGAGTAAAAGAAAATAGGGGAGAAATGAGAAGGGAGAGGGAGAGGGGGAGAAGGAGTAAGGGAGTAAGGGAGAGGGAGTAAGGGAGAGGGAGTAAGGGAGAAGGAGTAAGGGGAGAAGGGAGTAAGGGGAGAAGGAGTAAGGAGAAGGAGAAATAAGGGAGAAGGAGTAAGGGAGAGGAGTAAGGGAGAAGGAGTAAGGGAGAGGGAGTAAGGGAGAGGGAGTAAGGGAGAAGGAGTAAGGGAGAGGGAGTAAGGAGAGGAGTAAGGGAGAAGGAGTAAAGGGAGAGGGAGTAAAAGGGAGAAGGAGTAAAAGGGAGAGGGAGAGGAGAAGGAGGGAGAGGGAGAAGGAGATAGGAGTAAGGAGAAGGGGAGTAAAAAGGAGAGGGAGTAAGGGAGGGAGTAAAAAGAAGGAGTAAGGGATAGGGAGAGAGAAGGAGTAAGGGAGAAGGAGTAAGAGAAGGAGTAAGGAGAGAGGGAGTAAGGGAGAGGGAGTAAGGGAGAGGGAGTAAGGGAGAAGGAGTAAATAAAAGGGAGAAGGAGTAAGGAAAAGGATAGAAGGAGTAAGGGAGAAGGAGTAAGGGAGAAGGAGTAAGGGAAGGAGTAAGGGAGAAGGAGGAGAAGGGGAGAAGGAGTAAGGGAGAGGGAGTAAGGGAGAGGGAGTAAGGGAGAGGAGTAAGGGAGAAGGAGTAAGGAGAGGGAGGGGAGAAGGAGTAAAGGGAGTAAGGGAGAGGGAGGGAGAAGGGAGAGGGAGCAAGGGAGAAGGAGTAAGGGAGAGGGAGAGGAAGGGAGAAGGAGTAAGGAGAAGGAGTAAGGGAGAGGGAGTAAGGGAGAGGGAGTAAGGAGAGGGAGTAAGGGAGAAGGAGTAAGGAGAAGGAGAGGGAGAAGGAGTAAGGGAGAAGGAGTAAGGGAGAGGGAGTAAGGGAGAAGGAGTAAGGGAGAAGGAGTAAGGGAGAGGGAGTAAGGGAGAGGGAGTAAGGGAGAAGGGAGTAAGGGAGAGGGAGTAAGGGGAGAAGGAGTAAGGGAGAGGGGAGTAAGGAGGAGGGAGGGGGAGGGAGAAGGAGTAAGGGAGAAGGGAGAGTAAGGGAGAGGGAGAAGGAGTAAGGGAGAGGAGTAAGGGAGAGGGAGTAAGGGAGAGGGAGTAAGGGAGAGGGAGTAAGGGAGAGGGAGGAGAGGGAGTAAGGGAGAAGGGAGTAAGGGAGAGGGAGTAAGGGGAGAGGGAGTAAGGGAGAAGGAGTAAGGGAGAGGGAGAAGGAAGGGGAGAAGGAGTAAGGGAGAAGGAGTAAGGAGAGGAGTAAGGGAGAGGGAGTAAGGGAGAAGGGAGTAAGGGAGAAGGAGAGTATGGAGAGGGAGTAAGGGAGAAGGAGTAAGGGAGAGGGAGTAAGGAGAGAGGGAGTAAGGAGAAGGAGTAAGGGAGAAGGAGTAAGGAGAGGGAGTAAGGGGAGAAGGAGTAAGGGAGAGGGAGTAAGGGAGAGGAGTAAGGGAGAAGGAGTAAGGGAGAGGGAGTAAGGGAGAAGGAGTAAGGAGAGGGAGTAAGGGAGAGGGAGTAAGGGAGAAGGAGTAAGGGAGAGGGAGTAAGGGAGAGGGAGTAAGGGAGAAGGAGTAAGGGAGAAGGAGTAAGGGAGAGGGAGAAGGGAGAGGGAGTAAGGGAGAAGGAGTAAGGGAGAAGGAGTAAGGGAGAAGGGAGAAGGAGTAAGGGAGAAGGAGTAAGGGAGAGGGAGAAGGAGTAAGGGAGAGGGAGTAAGGGAGAAGGAGAAGGGAGAAGGAGTAAGGGAGAGGGAGTAAGGGAGAGGGAGTAAGGAGAAGGAGTAAGGAAGGAGTAAGGGAGAAGGAGTAAGGGAGAGGAGTAAGGGAGAAGGAGTAGAGGGAGAAGGAGAGGAGGGAGTAAGGGAGAAAGGAGTAAGGGAGAGGGAGTAAGGGAGAAGGAGTAAGGGAGAAGGAGTAAGGGAGAGGGAGTAAGGGAGAGGGAGTAAGGGAGAGGGAGTAAGGAGAAGGAGTAAGGGAGAAGGAGTAAGGGAGAAGGAGTAAGGGAGAGGGAGTAAGGGAGAAGGAGTAAGGGAGAAGGAGTAAGGGAGAGGGAGTAAGGGAGAGGGAGTAAGGAGAGGGAGTAAGGGAGAGGGAGTAAGGGGAGAAAGGGAAGGAGAAGGAGTAAGGGAGAAGGAGTAAGGGAGAGGGAGTAAGGGAGAAGGAGTAAGGGAGAAGGAGTAAGGGAGAGGGAGTAAGGGAGAAGGAGTAAGGGAGAAGGGGAGTAAGGGAGAAGGGAGTAAGGGAGAAGGAGTAAGGGAGAAGGGAGTAAGGGAGAGGGGAGTAAGGAGAAGGAGTAAGGGAGAAGGAGAAGGAGTAAGGAGAAGGGGAGAAGGAATAAGGGAGAAGGAGTAAGGAGAGGGAGTAAGGGAGAGGGAGTAAGGGAGAAGGAGTAAGGGAGAAGGAGTAAGGGAGAGGGAGTAAGGGAGAAGGAGTAAGGGAGAAGGAGTAAGGGAGAGGGAGTAAGGGAGAAGGAGTAAGGGAGAAGGAGTAAGGGAGAGATAATGAGAAAGGAAAAAGAAAGAAGGAAAAGAGAGAATAAGTAGGGTGTCACAGAGACTGAGAGAGAGACAGAGAGACGGAGAGAGAGACAGAGAGACTGAGAGACGGAGAGAGAGAGAGAGAGAGAGAGAGAGAGATAGATAGATAGAGACAGAGAGACGGGGGAGAGAGAGAGACGGAGAGAGAGAGAGAGAGAGAGAGAGACGAGAGAGGAGAAAGAGAAAAGAGAGAAAGAGACAGACAGACAGAGAGAGAGAGAGATAGATAGAGACAGAGAGACTGAGAGAGAGACAGAGAGATAGATAGAGACAGAGAGACGGGGAGAGAGAGAGAGACGGAGAGAGAGAGAGAGAGAGAGACGGAGAGAGAGAAAGAGAGAAAGAGACAGACAGACAGACAGACAGACAGACAGACAGAGAGAGAGAGAGAGAGATAGATAGAGACAGAGAGACTGAGAGAGAGACAGAGAGACAGAGACAGAGCGAGAGAGAGAGAGACAGAGAGAGAGATAGATAGAGACAGAGAGACGGGGGGAGAGAGAGAGACGGAGAGAGAGAGAGAGAGAGAGGAGAGAGAGAAAGAGAGAAAAGAGACAGACAGACAGACAGACAGACAGACAGACAGACAGAGAGAGAGAGAGAGAGACAGAGAGAGAGGTAGACATAAAGAGAGAGAGAGAGAGAGACAGAGAGAGACTGACACCCCTATCAGATCACAGCACAATCACAGTCTACTTGAACAGAGCAATACTCAATCATAAGGCAATCAAAGCAAAAGGAACTGAATAATATTAAGAAATGCTATAGCTGGAAGGAATGTAGTGTGGAAACCTACAAAAAAAAAACAATTAGGCAACAACAAATTCAATCCCTTTTAGACAACGTCCTGGACAAAACGTTACACTGTAATAGTGAAGGTGTAAACTTGGCAGTAGAAAATCTAAACAGTATATTTGACCTCAGCTTCCCTATCAAATCTAACAACAATGACAACAAGAAATTGAGAAACCTGTCCAACCAAAACCATAGAGACCCAGAAAACCTCTACGCCTTCACTATGGTGAATCACTAAAACAATACAGAAATACACGACGGAAGAAGAAGGAACAGCACGTCTGAAATCAGCTCAATGTAATTGAAGAATCCATAGACTCAAACCACTTCTGGGAAAATTGGAAAACACTAAAGAAACAACAACACGAATAATTATCTATCCAAAATGGAGATGTATGGAACAAACAGCAAAAACATATACATGATCAAATACAAATCTTAGAATCAACTATTAAAGACGACCAGAACCCACTGGATTCTCCAATTACATTGAATTAACTACATACAGGACAAAATACAAACCCTCCAACCCAAAAAGGTCTGTGGTGTTGATGGTCTCCTCAATGAAATGACAAATTCCAATTGGCTATACTTAAACTTTTAAACATCATCCTTAGCTCTGGCATCTTCCCCAATATTTGGACCCAAGGACTGATCATCCCAATGCATAAAAGTGGAGACAAATTTGACCCCAATAACTACCGTGGGGTATACATCAACAGCAACCTTGGGAAAATCCTCTGCATTGTCATTAACAGCAGACTCGTACATTTCCTCAGTGAAAACAATGCACTGAGAAACTGTCAAATTGGCTTTTTACCAAATTACCGTACGACAGACCACGTATTCACCCTGTACACTCTAATTGACAAACAAACAAAAAACAAAGGCAAAGTCTACTCATGCTTTGTTGATTTCAAAAAAGCCTTTGACTTGATTTGGAAAGAGGGTCTGATATATTTGATAATTGATGGAAAGGGGTTTGGGGGAAAAACATACGACATTATAAAATCCATGTACACAAACAACAGGTGTGTGGTTAAATTGGCAAAAACACATATTTCTTTCCACAGGGCTGGGGGGGAGACAGGGATGCAGCTCAAGCCCTACCCTCTTCAACATACACTGCTCAAAAAAATAACACACTAAACACTAAAATAACACATCCTAGATCTGAATGAATGAAATATTCTTATTAAATACTTTTTCTTTACATAGTTGAATGTTCTGACAACAAAATCACACAAAAATTATCAATGGAAATCAAATTTATCAACCCATGGAGGTCTGGATTTGGAGTCACACTCAAAATTAAAGTGGAAAACCACACTACAGGCTGATCCACACACACTACAGGCTAATCCAACAAGTCAAAATGAGGCTCAGTAGTGTGTGTGGCCTCCACGTGCCTGTATGACCTCCCTACAAAGCCTGGTCATGCTCCTGATGAGGTGGCGGATGGTCTCCTCAGGGATCTCCTCCCAGACCTGGACTAAAGCATCCGTCAACTCCTGCACAATGTGGCGTTGGTGGATGGAGCGAGACATGATGTCCCAGATGTGCTCAATTGGATTCAGGTCTGGGGAACGGTTGGGCCAGTCCATAGCATCAATGCCTTCCTCTAGCATTGTCTTGCATTAGGAGGAACCCAGGGCCAACCGCACCAGCATATGGTCTCACAAGGGGTCTGAGGATCTCATCTCGGTACCTAATGGCAGTCAGGCTACCTCTGGCGAGCACATGGAGGGCTGTGCGGCCCCCCAAAGAAATGCCACCCCACACCATGACTGACCCACCGCCAAACCGGTCATGCTGGAGGATGTTGCAGGCAGCAGAACGTTCTCCACAGCATCTCCAGACTCTGTCACGTCTGTCACATGTGCTCAGTGTAAACCTGCTTTCATCTGTGAAGAACACAGGGCGCCAGTGGCGAATTTGCCAATCTTGGTGTTCTCTGGCAAATGCCAAACGTCCTGCACGGTGTTGGGCTGTAAGCACAACCCCCACCTGTGGACGTCGGGCCCTCATACCACCCTCATGGAGTCTGTTTCTGACCGTTTGAGCAGACACATGCACATTTGTGGCATGCTGGAGGTCATTTTGCAGGGCTCTGGCAGTGCTCCTCCTGCTCCTCCTTGCACATAGGCGGAACCCATTGCCCTTTATGGTTGTGAGGTCTGGGGTCCGCTTACCAACCAAGAATTCACAAAATGGGACAAACACCAAATTGAGACTCCGCATGCAGAATTCTGCAAAAAATATCCTCGGTGTATAACGTAAAACCAATAATGCATGCAGAACATAATTAGGCTGATACCCGCTAATTAGTAAAATCCAGAAAAGAGACGTTAAATTCTACAACCACTTAAAAAGGAAGTGATTCCCAACCCTTCCATAACAAAGCCATCACCTACAGAGAAATGAACATGGAGAAGAGTCCCCTAAGAAAGATGGTCCTGGGGCTCTGTTCACAAACACAAACAGACACCACAGATCCCAAGGACAGCAACACAATTAGACCCAACCAAATCATGAGAAAACATGCCAATAAAGCCCCTTAAATTGAAATTAAAATTGAAATTGAGAGGGAGAGAGAGAGAGAGAGAGTAGGAGAGAGAGAGAGAGAGAGAGAGAGAGAGAGAGAGGAGAGAGAGAGAGAGAGAGAGAGAGAGAGAGAGAGAGAGAGAGAGAGAGAGAGAGAGAGAGAGAGTAGAGAGAGAAAAGGCTTATTGAGGCCGAGAGAGAAGAGAGAAGAGAGAGAGAGTAGGAGAGAGAGAGAGAGAGAGAGAAGAGAGAGAGAGAGAGAGAGAGGAGAGAGAGAGAGGTCTGAGGCTGCCAGCTGGTAGAGAGAGAGAGAGAGAGAGAGAGAGAGAGAGAGAAAGCAGAGAGAGAGAGAGGAGAGAGAGAAGCAGGGGGCTGTACTAACACTAAAAGGCTTATTGCAGGCCGCTGAAAGTTTCAATGCAGTAGAAAGTAATGGGGCTGGCAGGGCGGAATCAATTATTAACCACAACAGAATTTCCCACAGGTCTGAGGCTGCCAGCTGGTACTGTGCTTCCACTGAGGAAGGAAGACTTTACTGCAGCAAAGGCAGCTGACATGTAGCAGGTCCAGTCTCTCTCTATATAGTAGCAGGTCCAGTCTCTCTATATAGTAACAGGTCCAGTCTCTCTCTATATAGTAACAGGTCCAGTCTCTCTCTATATAGTAACAGGTCCAGTCTCTCTCTCTCTCTCTCTCTCTCTCTATATATAGTAGCAGGTCCAGTCTCTCTATATATAGTAGCAGGTCCAGTCTCTCTCTATATAGTAACAGGTCCAGTCTCTCTCTATATAGTAACAGGTCCAGTCTCTCTATATATAGTAGCAGGTCCAGTCTCTCTCTATATAGTAACAGGTCCAGTCTCTCTCTATATAGTAACAGGTCCAGTCTCTCTATATATAGTAGCAGGTCCAGTCTCTCTATATATAGTAGCAGGTCCAGTCTCTCTCTATATAGTAGCAGGTCCAGTCTCTCTATATATAGTAGCAGGTCCAGTCTCTCTATATATAGTAGCAGGTCCAGTCTCTCTCTATATAGTAGCAGGTCCAGTCTCTCTATATATAGTAGCAGGTCCAGTCTCTCTCTATATAGTAGCAGGTCCAGTCTCTCTCTATATAGGTATATTAGCAGGTCCAGTCTCTCTATATATAGTAGCATGTCCAGTCTCTCTCTATATAGTAACAGGTCCAGTCAGCAGCAGGTCCAGTCTCTCTCTATATATAGCAGCAGGTCCAGTCTCTCTCTATATTTAGTAGCAGGCAGTCTCTCTATATATAGTAGCAGGTCCAGTCTCTCTCTATATAGTAGCAGGTCCAGTCTCTCTCTATATAGCAGCAGGTCCAGTCTCTCTCTATATATAGTAGCAGGTCCAGTCTCTCTCTATATATAGCAGCAGGTCCAGTCTCTCTCTCTACAGCAGCAGGTCCAGTCTCTCTCTCTATATAGTAGCAGGTCCAGTCTCTCTCTATATATAGTAGCAGGTCCAGTCTCTCTCTCTACAGCAGCAGGTCCAGTCTCTCTCTATATATAGCAG
>NW_024607804.1:0-17500 GCF_018296145.1 Oncorhynchus tshawytscha | reverse complement strand
TCCAGTAGGGAGACTGTACAGCAGGGAGACTGTCCAGCAGGGAGACTGTCAAGCAGGGAGACTGTCCAGCAGGGAGACTGTCCAGCAGGGAGACTGTAGGGAGACTGTCGGGCAGGGGGACTGTACAGCAGGGAGACTGTCCAGCAGGGAGACTGTACAGCAGGGAGACTGTCCAGTAGGGAGACTGTAGCAGGGAGACTGTCCAGCAGGGAGACTGTCAAGCAGGGAGACTGTCCAGTAGGGAGACTGTACAGCAGGGAGACTGTCCAGCAGGGAGACTGTCAAGCAGGGAGACTGTCCAGCAGGGAGACTGTCCAGCAGGGAGACTGTACAGCAGGGGGACTGTACAGGAGCGCAGGAAGGGATATGACTGTTTTACACCACTGCATTACACACACATGTCAAGCTCTATAATTTGGCCAGTCTGGAAATGTAAGTATTTGCTGCAGTTGGTCAGGACTTGATGTGTGTGTGTGTGTGTGTGTGTGTGTGTGTGTGTGTGTGTGTGTGTGTGTGTGTGTGTGTGTGTGTGTGTGTGTGTGTGTGTGTGTGTGTGTGTGTGTGTGTGTGTGTGTGTGTGTGTGTGTGTGTGTGTGTGTGTGTGTGTGTGTGTGTGTGTGTGTGTGTGTGTGTGTGTGTGTGTGTGTGTGTGTGTGCAGCTGCTCCTTGGAATCAACTCCAAGTGCCAACAAGTTAACAACTGAGCTGATGGACAGGCCAGGGAAACAGGTGCTCTCCTCCAAGGTGCAGCTGGGTACAGAACAGAGACGGGCAGGGGGTGCTGCTGGGAGAGACCTGCTCTAAGGTGCTGCTGGGAACAGAACAGAGACAGACAGGGCAGAGACCTGCTCTAAGGTGCTGCTGGGAACAGAACAGAGACAGACAGGGCAGAGACCTGCTCCAAGGTGCTGCTGGGAACAGAACAGAGACAGACAGGGCAGAGACCTGCTCTAAGGTGCTGCTGGGAACAGAACAGAGACAGACAGGGCAGAAACCTGCTCCAAGGTGCTGCTGGGAACAGAACAGAGACAGACAACTGTTGACTCAACTCTGGAGAAACATCTAGTTTTGCCCATGGTAAAGATCTGTCAGTGTCATGCTTTTCTTTCTCCAATTACTGGCTGAATATTTCCTAGGTGAGGGGTGCCATTCAGGCTCCTTGAGCCAGTCAATTCACCTGGTTTCTCTTCAGAACAGGGAACTTCCTAGAAGTGCTTGGCCACTGAAGCAACCAGAGCCACTGGGGCCTCCAGTCCGATCAATGCTGCTGTTGACCCACACAGCTGACAGCATACAATGAACAACACACTTTGCCTAATGGCCCATGAGTCCTGTTACACACCAGTGAAAAAGGCGAGAGCTCTTGGGCTAATGGTCCCTGTGGCCCCTGACTGGGAGCTCAACAGGGGGGCTGAGGACTGACTGACAGGCTGGCTGCATGGGAGTCTTGGTTTGAGCCTCAAGTGGCAACCCTATAGGGATCTGGTCAAAAGTAGTGCATTTTATGGAGAATAGCGTGCTATTTGGGACACATCCTTGAGGAGGTTAAAACTATTTATTGAATGGTGATTGAAAACATATTCTGTGGGTTATCTTAAAACTGCAATTATGTATCTTTTTGGGTTACTCGACCAAATTCACATAGAAAATGTAGTTATAGATATGTCATTTTTGTTGAAAGCAAGTCTAAGAAGTGTTATCAGTTATCAGATCAGATCAGTTCTATGTGCGCTATTGCTATGCCTCCCGTTCTTAAGTTTCCAATTGGCTCACTCATCCCTCCCTCCTCTCCCTGTAACTATTCTCCAGGTCATTGCTGTAAATGAGAACCTGTTCTCAGTAAATGGACATTGTAAAATAAGGGTACAAAAAATGTATGAAATAAAATAAAACATTTCGTTGTTTGCGTAAACAGAAATTAGGCAAACTATTAGAATACAACATTTGTTTTTTTTTGCATAAAATGAAATTAGGCAAACTATTAGAATTTGACCAGGAAATCGCTGAGCGATTTCTGCCTAGTGCATCTTTAACTAATGGTAGACCTACAGTTTACGGATTATATTTGTAGCTCCCATACTGGCATTCAGAGAGGCCCCGCCATCATTGAACGAAAACAACAAAACATGTCACTCAAACGTCAGCTTGATTTTAATAGGCTTAGTACTTTTAGAGCCCGCCTATTCCCCGCCCCTCTCATTTTAAGCTACATGGTCTGAAAATAATACTCTGAGAACAAGGCTTGACTTTAAACAGTTGCGCGGACACGTCGCTTTCACAGGATTTGCGGAGTTCACATTGAGGGACAATCTATACTGAATATTGCTACTTGGGGTTCTGGAGCAAAATGAGACGAAATCACAATTACAGCTGTTCATCTGATAGCGAACTTGATGACAATATAGAAGTGGAGAAGGACAGTGGTGACGAAAATGTGTATGTTGAAAATTCAGTTATGACGAATAGGAAATATTTTTTTAAATGAGAAAATGTATTTATTTGTCATTCTGATATAAGCCTAATGTGTATTTTTTTTTTTTTTGTGGTAGGCTAATCTAAATCACGCATCTCTACACAGTGTGTCTCTCTTGAAAAACAGGCTATGCGTGACAGAAGCCTATCGTCACCAATATTTTATTGAAACTGAATGAAAATTACTTTGATTATTTCAGAAACCTTGACTCTTCGCATGACTTGATGTCACCCCCGAAAACCACTCAAACTCAAGCCAGAAAACGACGCAGAGGAGTGAGAATTACATTTGTCTTGCATAATTATACGCCATATATTGCCATTATTAAGGTTCACCATCACCTTGATATGCTGTCGGAGACGCAAAAATCTAATTACACCTCGCTCTCATCCACAGATTATTGAGAAACGGCGACGTGACCGAATCAACAACAGCCTAACTGATCTCAGAAGACTTGTGCCAAGTGCGTTTGAGAAGCAGGTAGGCTACAGTACATATATACCATACAGACCTATTGGATTCAGAGTATATTAATCTCAGTAGTCAACTTCCGCTTTTTCTACATCTTTGGTTAGGACTGTTATTTTACAAGTAACACAATCTAATCGAATGTTTGCCTTTTGTCACAGGGATCGTCAAAATTGGAAAAAGCTGAAATTTTGCAGATTACTGTAGATCATTTGAAGATGATACATGCTGCCAGCGGACAAGGTGAGTCAATAACAAAACAATACAAAGATTTGATTTATGATGACAGCCTGTAAAAAATATGTTGTGATAGGGAAACTTCTAGAAAAACTTCTGCATATTTGTCGGGAACTAGGCATATCCTCCAAGCTCCACCACAGAATTAGAACCAAGTGTCTCCATGTCCTTTTGTTCCTCTAGTTGTGTAGTGCTCTGTATACTCCTGTGTATTGTAGTTCCTGTTCCTGACCCTCTGCCTCCCTCTCCTGGTAGGGTATTTTGAAGCCCACGCCCTGGCCAAGGACTACCGCAGCCTGGGCTTCAGGGAGTGTCTGTCAGAGACGGCCCGCTACCTAAGCATCATGGAGGGCTGGAACAGTGTCGACCCTCTCCGCGTACGCCTGGTCTCTCACCTCAACAACTACGCCTCTCAGAGAGACATCCACACTGGATTGACTGGACACCCTGGACAACTAGCCTGGGGCTCTGCTTTGAGGACACCCTCCGCCCACCTGCCACACCCCCTCTTACCACTCCCCCAGGGACGGACACTAGCCCCCCACAGTACCAGCAGCCCACCCTCCTCCTGCTCCATCTCCTCCTCCTCCTCCTCCTCCTCCATGTCATCCTCCTGTTCAACTGATACCTCAGTGACCTCCAGACTCAGCGTGACGGCCCCCTCAGAGGCACTCAGGGTGCCCCCCAATGACAATCTACCCCTGGGGCTGGCCCTGTCAGTCTCAGCCTCCAAGCTCTCCCAACCACCACCCCTCCTCTCCTCCCTGTCTGCCTTCTCCTTCACTACTTTTCCCCGAGTGTCCCCGGCAGCCCTCAATTCATCAGGCTCCTCCACAGCTCTGAGAAATCAGCCTTACAGGCCCTGGGGGACTGAGATCGGGGCCTTCTGAACTCTTGTGATCATCAGAACCGGAAGGCAACAACTTAGATCCAGCCTCCCTCCAACCTGCCTCCCCCAACCTGCCTCCCCCCCCAAATCTGCCTCCCCCAATCTGCCTCCCCCAATCTGCCTCCCCCAATCTGCCTCCCCCAATCTGCCTCCCGACAACCTGCCTCCCTCCAACCTGCCTCCCGCCAACCTGCCTCCCCCAACCTGCCTCCCTCCAACCTGCCTCCCTCCAACCTGCCTCCCGCCAACCTGCCTCCCTCCAACCTGCCTCCCTCCAACCTGCCTCCCTCCAACCTGCCTCCCTCCAACCTGCCTCCCGCCAACCTGCCTCCCGCCAACCTGCCTCCCGCCAACCTGCCTCCCTCCAACCTGCCTCCCTCCAACCTGCCTCCCGCCAACCTGCCTCCCGCCAACCTGCCTCCCGCCAACACTCCACAAACCCAGCAGGAGTACCTGGCTCTCTCATCTGTTTTTCCCCTCTGGCAATGAGGGGGATGAGGTAGGCTAATGCCACCTCCCTTGGTCAGTACTGCTGTATAAAGGAACATAGATAACATAGTGTTCTATCCTATATGTTTTTATCATGAATAATTAATGTTAAATGTTGTTGTGAGCCCAGATATGGCCTCCAAGGTAGGAAAGGACTGACTATTGTTTCATGACCACAAAACTGATTTCATTTGGTTTATTATCAGAGTGCACTAAGGATTTGGGGGTATTTGTAGGTCAAATATAATATTGTAAAAAAAATATAACTCCTGCAGCTTTGAAAGAGAACAAATACACCTGCAATGTATCACAAATAGAGTTACACATGAACTGGATCTGCTAATACATTAGTTATGTCTATATGGGATTGTCGAACCTGCTTTATATAGAAAGCAACTTTGAAAAAATGTAGTTTTGTAATATTTTTGTACCAATAAACTGAGTTTGTAAGAAGATGCTGTTTTTTTGATCAATGCTCAAGATTCATGTGTTTTACCTATGAACTGTTGTGGGGTTTAGAGTATGTTGTCCACTTCCCACATCACTTCACATAAACTCATTTATCAGTTTCAACTGTGTCACGGCTGGCTGGGTGTGTAGCGAGGAATCAGGCGCAGAGAGCAGCGGGGTCCAGGGGGAAAGTGCACTTTAATACGGCACCAAAATGAAATGCCCAACACGCAGGGAGCAAACACTGACCAACCCAAACCAACGGGTAACAATGTCCAGAGCACTAACAACAACACCAACACCACCAACACCACACCAACACCAACGTGAACATCAAAATAATCCCGCACAACAAAGGGGCGGGTTCCATACGCTAAATAGGGAAGACAATCAAGCACACATAAAATAGGAACAGGTGTAACGAATGAGACAACTAACCGAAACGAAAAGGGATCGGTGGCGGCTAGTAGCTTGGTGACGAAGACCGCCGAGCACCACCCGAACCGGCGGGGAGCCAACTTCGACGGGAGTGGTGACAAACTGCCCTTTTTCTTGGTTTTTGGTGAATGAAGGAGTTGCATAAAGATGTTGGCTCTTCATTTGATCACTCTTCTGTTGCTCAGCATTGTCCTACACAGCAGGAAATTCAAACTTGTAGTGTATTTGAGTTTTATAAAGACTTCTAAAGTGTAATTCCGACATTGAAATTTCAGACTTGATTTGCCCTGCAGAAAAAGGTATCAACCCCTACAAAAATGTCCATTAATTATAATCTGTTCTGTTGCTGCAGGATTATTTTCCTATTGTAACAAACTGGCTCAAATTAAGGTCCTACATCTGTATGTACTATATGTTTTATATATGAGCAAAGTGGTAGCTAACAGTAATCTAGCAGAGAATCTGACTGATTGACTAGCTGGCTGGTTGTAATCTCTCGTGGACAGACGCAAGATTGTGGTTCTGGGTTGACGAGATTAGGGTTGGTCGAGAGTCTCCAAAACTTCGTTTTAGTGCCATTGTTGCCTCCATGAATACCCAGGAAGTGATTAAAAGGAAATCCTTGAGGAAATCATCGATGCCCCTTGACCCCACTCATATGGACTGGCCTGATCTGACCTCACTAATATAGTCTGGTCTGACCCCACTAATATGGTCTGGTCTGGTCTGGGCAGGAGACTATTGTGTGGCCAAGATTGAGGTATAGATGGCAGCTGGATGACACATACTGAAGCCTGTAGACAACAGTAGATCACGTTTGACTAGGGCTCATGGGCTTCTGGTCAAAAGTAGTGTACAGTAGGGAATAGGGTGCCATTTGGGACTCAATCACTCGATGCGCACTAAGTTCCTGCTGTAGTAGTATGCAATGTATCCACTAGAGACCATTGGATAGCAGTAGAAAACTAGTGATGGAGACTAAAATCCCCTATGGGAGAAATTAATGGTGGAAAAATGTTTGGAACCATTTCCCTGTTTGACCTCTAAGTTTAATGGGTATTATGACACCTCCACCGTGGGGCTCCTCTGTCCAGTGTCTGTGTTCTTTGCCCATCTTAATCTTTTATTGTCTTAGATATGGCTTTTTCTTTGCAACTCTGCCTAGAAGGCTGAGAAGGCTTGATGTTGAGACTGGTGTTTTGCGGGTACTATTTAATGAAGCTGCCAGTTGAAGAATTGTGAGGCGTCTGTTTCTCAAACTAGACACTCTAATGTACTTGTCCTCTTGCTCAGTTGTGCACCGGGGCCTCCCACTCTTTCTATTCTGGTTAGAGCCAGTTTGCGCTGTTCTGTGAAAGGAGTAGTACCCAGCGTTGTACGAGATCTTCAGTATCTTGGCAATTTCTCGCATGGAATAGCCTTCATTTCTCAGAACAAGAATAGAATTTCAGAAGAAAGGTCTTTGTTTCTGGCCCTTTTGATGATGCTCCAGACACTCAAATGATGATGCTCCAGACACTCAACTAGTCTAAAGAATGCCAGTTTTATTGCTTCTTTAATCACAACAACAGTTTTCAGCTGTGCTAACATAATTGCAAAAGGGTTTTCTAATGATCAATTAGCCTTTTCAAATGATAAACTTGGATTAGCTAACACAACGTGCCATTGGAACACAGGAGTGATGGTTGCTGATAATGGGCCTCTGTACGCCTACGTAGATATTCCATAAAAATTCTGCAGTTTCCAGCTACAATAGTCATTTACAACGTTAACAATGTCTACACTGTATTTCTGATCAATTTTATGTTATTTAAATGTGCAAAAAATGTGTTTGTTTTTTTCACAAACAAGGACATTTCTATGTGACCCCAAACTTTTGAACAGTAGTGTATAAATTAAAATAAATAAAAAAGTGAAAAATATTTGTATTTATTTAAATGTTTTTATGAATATTGCTAGCAATAATGGAATAAACAAAATGTGTATTACATATCCACAGTAGAAAAGAGGAGAATATATTATTTTATAAATGTGTATGTGTTTTTTCTCCAATTCCTATTATTGAGCAAATCACCCTTTCAAAAAGCACCCTCAAATAGGCTACCATTGCTTCAAGGGCCGCTGCCTGCTGACAGGCTTTCTTGACTTTACATCCATTTTTGCCAACACATCCTTGTTGTCTTTAATCTCTGTTTTACCAGCTAAACAGCTGCTCTTAGCGAAAATGTTTTTGAGTTACCTTTCTAGCTAATTGGCTATGTTAGGGTTTACACGTTCTCTTCCAATCATGTGTTGAGGTCAAAACAATCTACCAAATCTATTGATTTGAAAATGTTGATTACTTCTCCTTGACATGATCATTCACCAGATGATGAGACAAGATACAATACATGATGTTTTTAAATATATTTTTGCCAACATGTGATTGGGGTTCCTTGGTCTCCGGTTTGCCTGGCAGGGGGTCCCTGGGAAAGAAAAGGTTGAAGACCCCTGCCAAAGACAGTGCAGGCTAATTTATCCCCCGCCCCTCATCCTCTCTGTTGCCATGGAAGCACCAGATATATCACTTGATTGGCTTGCATGGGTAAGCACGTGCTAGATGAGGCTTCAAATATGACAACAGGCCCAGGTGTAATTATTGCCGATTCGAAGCAGTGTGCGTTAACGTGGTTTTTGGTGTTGATTAGCTCAAATTTACAACATGGTTGAGGCATTCGTTGGAACTTGGAAGATGACTTCCAGTGAGAATTTTGATGAATATATGAAGGCAATAGGTGAAGTCTTACCTTATTAAATAAAGCAGTTTAAAAAAATGAAAGACAATGTTGCATTTCGATCTAGAACCTTAATAAAGTTGATTAGATAAATATCCGTTTGTTTCACAGGTGTGGGGTTTGCTACTCGGCAGATGGGGAATCTGGCGAAACCCAATTTGCTGTTTAGCATCGACGACGGTGTAATATCAATGAAATCCCAGAGCACTTTCAAAACCACAGAGGCCAAGTTTAAATTGAATGAAGAATTCGACGAGATGACTGCAGATGACAGGAAAACCAAGGTGGGTGCAGGAGCCACACTATAGACATGGAGGTTGTTACAGTAGTGTGGATTCCAATTGATTGTAAAAAAAGAAATTACTTTAAAATTTAGTGAGTTGTTCCCTCCTGACACTACTCTATTTCCAGACTCTGATGACCTTTGAGAACGGAAAACTGGTGCAGAAACAAACTTGGGACGGCAAGACTACCACGCTCGAGCGGGAGTTGCAAGATGGAAAATTGATTGCGGTAAGGTTTAATGTCTTGCTTGCTATTCCCTTCTCTGCTTGGTTTGACATTAAAATATGCTTTTTTCATAAGCCTATTTTTCAATGTAATGCTTGATATTGCAATATTGTTCAATGTTGCATGTGATCATCATTATGCAATGCAGGTTGTCATCTTGTAAATTGCGTTCTCCGGGGTTACCAACAAGGATGGCACGCGTTTTTACGCGCGAACGTGTTCAAAATGTCTATAGTTTTGTCTGGGAAGCGTGGCTTGATAAGCACTTGCAGTCATGTGCAACACGCTACTTAATTATTTTAAACTAAATGATTAATTGGTAATCGAGTGCTAATAAACTCAATGATTTACATAAACCTGGGATTGCTGCTGCATGTGTTGGCATTGCCATTGCGAGGCTTTGCTCCCACCGGTCCGCCATAGGCACTATCCAGTAGGACCAGTCCTCCATAGGAATGAATGGAATGCATGGTTTTTGGGGGGGTTGTAGTGGGTACAGTAACATCAGTTTCCTTAAAGTAATTTATAATGCATTATTTAGCTCACATAATGTAAAGTGCCTGTTATAGAATAAATTAATATAGATTCCAACATGTATTTGGTGGTTTGTTCATCACTGACTATCAATACATTTTGAGTTCTCGTTTCTGACACTTGTGTTGTCATTGCATGACCTAAAGCGTGTACTGCTCTCTTTTCTAGAAATGTGTAATGGATGATGTGGTGGCACTGAGGACCTATGAGAAAGAGGTGTGATTCCAGCCTGCTGAATTGAAGACCCCCACGAGCAAATCAAAAACATGCATGTTATCTGTTCAATACCTACCATGTTAAATTCACTGACTCCATTGGTACCAAAATCCCATGAAGCTTTCAATAAAGTCAGTTCTGCTTTGTGAAAAGTGGTATTTCCTTCGTTGCAATATGTAGGCCAGTTTGGAGGCTAAGGCCTATTCAGCAAACTTAATCCATGTGGATTACAAACGGGCAAATCTCTGGTCTATCCTGAGTACTTCGGTTGTAGGTGGTAATAACATTCAATACATTTCAGTGTCAATTTTTCTCCAATATATTAATGTTAGCTTACTTTGAGCACGCTACACTGAGTGTTCCCGGCAAAATACATTGATTTCACACTACCTATTTTGAGAACTGGTGACCAAGTAGAAATGTCCAACTGACCATTTGTCTACGATGCAAAAACTGCCATGACTGACTAGTGGGGTAACTAAACCCTGGATGCCTTCATATTAGCGTCCTGCTGCTAACTAGCTATTACACAACTTTAAAACCTGAATTTCTTTGCCTATTTAGGACTGATCTATTCTGAACTTTTCGGGAGCATTCAGGTGCTTCTGAATATGACTACTGGGACCAGTGGTCTGCCCAGTGGTGCTGTTATGACTGCAGCGTTGCTGTTTGTTCCAAGTGTCTCTAGGAAAGGTGCTACTTTATTTCAGAAAACATTGACTTGATGTCACCCCCGAAAACTACTCCAACTAAAGCCAGAAAACGACGCAGAGGATTGAGTATTACATTACTATTGCATTATGCACCAAATATTGCCATTGAGGTTCACCATCGCCTTGATATGCTGTCAGAGACTATAAAATCCTACCTCGCTCTCAGCCACAGATTATTGAGAAATGGCGACGTGACCGAAACAGCCTGACTGATCTCAGAAGACTTGTGCCATGTGCGTTTGAGAAGCAGGTAGGCTACAGCACAATTGTACAGACCTATTGGATTCAGAGTATATTAATCTCAGTCAACTTCCGCCTTTTCTACATCTTTGGTTAGGACTGTTATTTTACAAGTAACACAATAATCGAATGTTTGCGTTTTGTCACAGGGATCGGACAAGGTGAGTCAATAACAAAACAATACAAAGATGTGATTTAAGATGTAAGCCTGTAAAAAAAAAGTGATGGGTAAACCTCTGCATATTTGTAGGGAACTAGCCATATCCTCCAAGCTCCACCACAGAATTAGACCAAATGTCTCATGTCCTTTAGTTCCTCTAGTGTAGTGCTCTGTATACTCTTGTGTAGTTCCTGACCCTCTGCCTCCCTCTCCTGGTAGGGTATTTTGAAGCCCATGTCCTGGCCAAGGACTACCGCAGCCTGGGCTTCAGGGAGTGTCTGTCAGACGGCCCGCTACCTAAGCATCATGGAGGGCTGGAACAATGTCGACCCACTCCGCGTACGCCTGGTCTCTCACCTCAACTACGCCTCTCGGAGAGACATCCACACTGGATTGACTGGACACCCTGGACAACTAGCCTGGGGCTCCGCTTTGAGGACACCCTCCGCCCACCTGCCACACCCCCTCTTACCACTCCCCCAGGGACGGACACTAGCCCCCCACAGTACCAGCAGCCCACCCTGCTCCATCTCCTCAATGTCATCCCCCTGTTCTACTGATACCTCAGTGACCTCCAGACTCAGGGTGCCCCCCAATGACAATCTACCCCTGGGGCTGGCCCTGTCAGTCTAAGCCTCCAAACTCAAAACCACTACCCCTCTCCTCCCTGTCTGCCTTCTCCTTCACTACTTTCCCCGAGTGTCCCCGGTAGCCCTCAATTCAGCAGGCTCCTCCACAGCCCTGAGAAATCAGCCTTACAGGCCCTGGGGGACAGATCGGGGCCTTCTGAACGCTTGTGATCATCAGAACCGGAAGGCAACAACTTAGATCCCTGCCTCCCCCCAACCCGACTCCCGCCAACCTGCCTCCCGCTAACACTCCACAAACCCAGCAGGAGTACCTGGCTGTCTCATCTGTTTTTCCCCTCTGGCAATGAGGGGGATGAGGTAGGCTAATGCCACCTCCCTTGGTCAGTACTGCTGTATAAAGGAACATAGATAACAGAACACTATCCTATTTGTTTTTATCATCAATAATTAATGTTAAATGCTGTTGTGAGCCCAGATATGGCTGAAGGTAGGAAAGGACTGACTATTGTTTCATGACCACAAAACTGATTTAATTTGGTTTATTATCAGAGTGCACTAAGGATTTTGGGGTATTTGTAGGTCAAATATAATATTGTAAAAATATAACTCCTGCAGCTTTGAAAGAGAACAAATACACCTGCAATGTATCATAAATAGAGTTAAACATGACCTGGATCTGCTAATACATTAGTTATGTCTATATGGGATTGTCGAACCTGCTTTATATAGAAATTAACTTTTTTTTAAATGTAGTTTTGTAATATTTTTGTACCAATAAACTGAGTTTGTAAGAAGATGCTGTTTTTTTGATCAATGCTCAGGATTCATGTGTTTTAACCTATGAACTGTTGTGGGGTTTAGAGTATGTTGTCCACTTCCCACATCACTTCAAATAAAATCATTTATCAGTTTCAACTGCCTTATTCCCTTGGTTTTAGGTGAATGAAGGAGTTGCATGCAGATGTTGGCTCTTCATTTGATCACTCTTCTGTTGCTGAGTGTTGTCCTACACAGCAGGAAATTAAAACTTGTAGTGTATTTGAGCTTTATAAAGACTTCTAAAGAGTAATTTCCACATTGAAATTTCAGACTTGATTTGCCCTGCAGAAAAAGGTATCAACCCCTACAAAAATGTCCATTAATTATAATCTGTTCTGTTGCTGCAGGATTATTTTCCTGTTGTAACAAACTGGCTCAAATTAAGATCCTACTTCTGTATGTAATATGTTTTATATTTGAGCAAAGTGGTAGCTAACAGTAATATAGCAGAGAATCTGACTGACTGACTAGCTGGCTGACTGGTTGTAAATCTCTCAGACAGACGCAAGATTTTGGTTCTGGGTTGATGAGATTAGGGTTGGTCGAGACACCTAGTTTTAGAGCCATTGTTGCCTCCATGAATGGCCAGGAATTGATTAAAAGGAAATCATCAATGCCCATTAACCCCACTCATATGGACTGGCCTGGTCTTACCCCACTAATATGGTCTGGTCTTACCCCACTAATATGGTCTGGTCTGACCCCACTAATATGGCGGGAGACTACAGTGTGGCCAAGATTGAGGGAAAGATGGCAGCTGGATGACACATACTGAAGCCTGTAGATCACTTTTGACTAGGGCTCATGGGGTTCTGGTCAAAAGTAGTGTACAGTAGGGTATAGGGTGCAATTTGGGACACATTCACTCAATGTGCCCTTTAAGTTCCTGCTGTAGTAGTATACTATGTATCCACTAGAGACCATTGGGTGACAGAATACTAGTGATGGAGACTTGCTGCAGCCAAATCTTTTCCAAGATGGCATAGCAGTTCAGACATCTTTTGTCCTCGTCTTGTGTCCCGTATATATATTTACAACTTTTTTCACATACATTTTATTTTTATTTTCCATCAACTCATCTTCAAAACACTCTCCTGCAACCCGCCTCACCAATTTATATTTATGAAAAAGTGTTATTTACCTCAAATCTGTAATCCAAGAAGCTAGCCAGAAACTAGCCAGAAGCGAATCCAGAAGCTAATCAGAAGCTAGTTTAGAAGCTAGTTTGCTTCTTTACTGGCAAATCGTTAGTATTCAGCTAACCACGGTTTGTGGTCATCAGCTATCCTTTAGCTCGTAAATCTATCGCCAGTTTTGTAGGACGGCGCGGAACGGAACATACCGGACCAATTTTTCTCTCCATGTCCCTGGATTTCAACTGCTCTCTGGACATTCATACCTGGATCTCACAGCTAGCTAGCTGCTATCCGTGTGACTATCAGCTTTCGTCGATTCCGGAGCAAACATCAATTATTCCGGAGCTAGCCAGCTCCGTCAATCACTCCTGAGTTCCATCAATCACTCCTGGGCTGCAGTTACCTATCCGGACCCGTTTTACTGCCTACGCGGAGCCCCACCGGGCCTTCACAACTGGACTGCCGACGTTATCTACCCGAAGGAGTTATCCGGCTGGCTCCTCCGTCGCGACGTTACCTGAACGCCCATCTGCGGCCTGCTAACCGTTAGCTGTCTTACCGGCTGCTATCTGAATAGACAATCGGACAATTTATTTTTATTATTATTATGTTTTCTTCTTGGGCCTCTATAACTATATCTATTGTTTTTATTTTTGTTGTTGTTGTGTGATTTGGATTAATCCCCTCTACCACACGGAACCCCACTAATCTACTGACGGAACGTAAGAGGTGGCTAATAACAGACCTCCATCCTATGCTAGCTTACTACCGATGGCCTGGCTAGCTGTCTAAATCGCCGTGACCCCCAACCAACCTCTCCACTCACTGGACCCTTTTGATCACTCGACTAAGCATGCCTCTCCTTAATGTCAATATGTCTTGTCCATTGCTGTTCTGGTTAGTGTTTATTGGCTTATTTCACTGTAGAGCCTCTAGTCCTGCTCACTATACCTTATCCAACCTATTAGTTCCACCACCCACACATGCAATGACATCTCCTGGTTTCAATGATGTTTCTAGAGACAATATCTCTCTCTTCATCACTCAATACCTAGGTTTACCTCCACTGTATTCACATCCTACCATACCTTTGTCTGTACATTATACCTTGATGCTATTTTATCGCCCCCAGAAACCTCCTTTTACTCTCTGTTCCAGACGTTCTAGACGACCAATTCTTATTGCTTTTAGCCGCACCCTTATTCTACTCCTCTGGCAATGTAGAGGTGAATCCAGGCCCTGCAGTGCCTAGCTCCACTCCTATTCCCCAGGCGCTCTCTTTTGACGACTTCTGTAACCGTAATAGCCTTGGTTTCATGCATGTTAACATTAGAAGCCTCCTCCCTAAGTTTGTTCTATTCACTGCTTTAGCACACTCTGCCAACCCGGATGTTCTAGCTGTGTCTGAATCCTGGCTTAGGAAGACCACCAAAAATTCTGAAATTTTAATTCCAAACTACAACATTTTCAGACAAGATAGAACTGCCAAAGGGGGCGGTGTTGCAATCTACTGCAAAGATAGCCTGCAGAGTTCTGTCCTACTATCCAGGTCTGTACCCAAACAATTTGAACTTCTACTTTTAAAAATCCACCTCTCTAAAAACAAGTCTCTCACCGTTGCCACCTGCTATAGACCACCCTCTGCCCCCAGCTGTGCTCTGGACACCATATGTGAACTGATTGCCCCCCATCTATCTTCAGAGCTCGTGCTGCTAGGCGACCTAAACTGGAACATGCTTAACACCCCAGCCATCCTACAATCTAAACTTGATTCCCTCAATCTCACACAAATTATCAATGAACCTACCAGGTACCTCCCCAAAGCCTTAAACACGGGCACCCTCATAGATATCATCCTAACCAACTTCCCCTCTAAATACACCTCAGCTGTCTTCAACCAAGATCTCAGCGATCACTGCCTCATTGCCTGCATCCGTAATGGGTCAGCGGTCAAACGACCTCCACTCATCACTGTAAAACGCTCCCTGAAACACTTCAGCGAGCAGGCCTGTCAAATCGACCTGGCCGGGGTATCCTGGAAGGATATTGATCTCATCCCATCAGTAGAGGATGCCTGGATATTTTTTTTAAATGCCTTCCTAACCATCTTAAATAAACATGCCCCATTCAAGAAATTTAGAACCAGGAACAGATATAGAAAAAGCGTAAAATCTCTAAAACTGAAACTTTTCAGGAAATGAAAAAAGAGCCATATTCTACCATTTATGAACATACAATCACAACTTCAAAAGCTGTTTTGAAATGTATTTTATTGGACCTGGAGTCATGAACTGTTCAGCGTACATAAAGGACCATCATGTTAATAACAGTAACAGTAACCATTCAGGTCCCTCAAGATTTTTCTTCCCTCCCCTGTTCTTTACAATCTGTTACTCAGTCAGACAAACTTTGTTGGATGAAAATCTGGAGTTTTTCTGTGAAAAATAAATAAAGACGTGGAATGTCGTTCAATATGGTGTTCACTGGCTCCATCTGCTGGCTCAATGGACCTCACTGCTTTACAATAGAATAGATACTGCTTTAGAATAGAACAGAACAGGACAGAACAGAATAGAACAGGACAGGACAGAATAGAACAGAACAGAACAGAATAGAATAGAACAGGACAGAACAGAGCAGAATAGAACAGGACAGAACAGAATAGAATAGAACCGAACAGAACAGAACAGAACAGAATAGAATAGATAGCCCACCCATTTTCACCTACCTCATCCCCATACTGTTTTTATTTATTTACTTGCTCTTTGGCACACCAATATCTCTACCTGTACATGACCGTCTGATCATTTATCACTCCAGTGTTAATCTGCAAAATTGTAATTATTCGCCTACCTCCTCATGCCTTTTGCACACATTGTATATAGACTCCCCCCCTTTGTTTTCTACTGTGTTATTGACTTGTTAATTGTTTATTCCATGTGTAACTCTGTGTTGTCTGCTCACACTGCTATGCTTTATCTTGGCCAGGTCGCAGTTGCAAATGAGAACTTGTTCTCAACTGGCCTACCTGGTTAAATAAAGGTGAAATAAAAAAATAAAAAAATAAATAAAATAAAAATACCCATAAAAACTAGCGGTCAATCAAGGAAATGGTTCCAATAATTTCCCCACCATTAATATTTCTCATAGAGGATTGTAGAAACACTTAAAATAAGAGTTGTGGTTCGTGTAGGCTTACCCTGGCGTGATTTTTGATAACTGTGTAAATCTCTCTAGGACAAGGTGACTTTTATCAATAAATGTGCCTGTATTTACCACCCAAAAAATGAAATGCTAATTAGTGGCTAATGTGTCTATCATAAACTACACATGCCATGAGGATCTGGGACTGCTGAAACTAAGCAAAGGTAAGAATCTCTGGATTAGCTATCTAAGGTTAGCTAAATGTAGTAATGAATAGATTAATACATTGGAAAACTGTTTTTAAATTGACAAATCTGTGAACTGTCTTGTGCATGTTTTAAATTGACACAATACCTGTTAGCAAAGATGTCAGCTACAGATGACGTGCAGGATTTGTAGTCTTGCATGATACCGAGTCAAGGACCAAAAGCTGAAGCTGGAGACTCATATCTCCCTCTCACTAACTTTAAGCACCAGCTGTCAGAGCAGCTCACAGATCACTGCACCTGTACATAGCCCATCTGTAAATAGACCATCCAACTACCTCATCCCCATACTGTATTTATTAATTTATCTTGCTCCTTTGCACCCCAGTATCTCTACTTGCTCATTCATCTTCTGCATATCTACCATTCCAGTGTTTAATTTCTATATTCTAATTACTTCGCCACTATGGCCTATTTATTGCCTTACCTCCCTTATCCTACCTCATTTGCACAGACTGTATATATACTTTTCTACTGTATTATTGACTGTATGTTTCTTTATTCTATGTGTAACTGTGTTGTTGTATGTGTCAAACTGCTTTGCTTTATCTTGGCCAGGTTGCAGTTGCAAATGAGAACTTGTTCTCAACTAGTCTACCTGGTTAAATAAAGGTGAAATAAAAATGTAAATAAGAAAAAGGCTCCTCAACAGCTTCCACCCCCAAGCCATAAGACTGCTGAACAATTAATGAAATCACCCGCCACCGGACTTTCTTGAACTGCACTGTTGGTTAAGGGCTTGTAAATAAAGCATTTCACGGTACACTTGTATTCGGTGCATGTGACAAATCAAGTTTGATTTGATGTCTAGTTTGATGCTAATTAGCATTTTAGAATCTGAGAGCAAATAGAGCAGAATATATTGATAAAAGTCACCTTGTCCGAGAGAGATTGACATGGTTATCAAAACGTCACACCAGGGGAAGTCTACACGATACACAGCCCTTATTTTAA